>NW_019387937.1:0-9657 GCF_000671375.1 Centruroides sculpturatus | reverse complement strand
TAATTAATTTCTATCATAGTATTTATACATTTGATACAGTTATGATAATTTTTTTCATAAAAATGATGTATTAGTACTTTGTTAGTACTAACTTCATCATTTTTATGTACTGATGCTTTGAAATATTGAATAAAGTTTTCTGTACTGACTTATTTAACAAAAATTTATCATTTAATGAAATACTTTTGAATAAAAGACAATTTGAGGATTGCTTAAATGTGTAAAGAATTAAAACTTTGCAAAGTAACTGTGGAACATCAAACTTTTATTTTATTTAAGTTTTGTGCTTGAAAGGTTTTTGAAGCCAACCACTACCCAAGATAAACTGTTACCCAAAGTTTTGAATTTTTGAACAAATAGAACATCTTGCGACACAACTTTCACCATAAAAGTCATAGAAACTTTTCATTTTACTTGAAAAGACATTTTCATCTTGACTCTTTAGTTCATTTTCTTAGCTATTTCTAAAATAAATAACACCAACAGATGAATAGATTATGTTTAAATTAATGTTACAAATACAGTTAAACATCAATATAGCAGCTACTTAAATAGTGCTACAATTGTAAAGCACCAACAAATACTTGTTAATGTATTTTCCTAAAGATGTTAAATAGAGAATCTTTCAGTATTTGTAAATTATAAATGTATGATTTTTCAGTGGAAATGATATTGTCATCACTAATCATGACTTTCATAAATTCAAACTTGTGTGTAAACTATTACTGTATATAATTATTACTGAAAAAGGTCAGGATTAAATGTATATTAAAATATTACAATTCAAAAACTAAATACAAATAAAAGTTTGAAGTCTTCATACATCCTTCACAATCACAGGAACATAATTAACATGAGCAGAATCTGTTGCTAGAGGGATTTAATTAATTTACATATTCATAAGCAGAAAAGAACCTCAAAGGAAAGATTGCTAATGTTAATTGTGTTCCTGTGGTTGTAAAGGATGTGAAGAAATGAAGTTTTTATTTGTATGTAATATTCAATGTGTAATAATTATTATTGTTTAAGATTCTTCAGTTTAGTACTACTATTGATTTACTAGCAATTTCAGAAGTGGATAAACAGTGGCACTAAACTGAGGTTTTACTATAATTTAAATAAAAAAATTTAAGAATATACATTTTGCTATTTGGATAAAACATTGTATTTTATAATTGTTTTTTCTAACTCCCATGATTATTTGGTTCAGTATCTTACAGAAATTTAAATATTTTTAATTGGACTGATTAATGTTTATGTTTGTCATTTTGTGTTAAAAATTGCTATTTAATATCAATTCAGTTTCAGATCATATCTATGTTTATTTGCTCTTTTATTCATGAAAAATTTTAAGTCTAGACTTTGTCTACTCTGATGTAATGTATTTAAGAATTTATAATTTTGCCATGACAAATGGTTGATTATAAAAAGTTGCATGGCAATAATAATTTAAAATATGATGTTGGAATGAAATAAAAGTGAGAATTTTAATATGTGAGAAGGAGTAACTTTACTAGAATTAACTAAAATAATATTTTTGAGTATTAAATAAACAAAGTGATCTCTATTAAAGGAAAACAAGATTAATGGAAGATAGAAGATAAACAATGAATATTAATCATTTTAATGTTGATTATTGTTCTATTAATCTNATAAGTTTTTGATATCATAGATGAAATTTTAGTAAAACATTAAATTATATATTTCTAAATGCAAATTACATTATTAAAAGATAAGAATTGATAAATTTATAATTTAAGCCAATCAATATGTTACTTATAATAAATCAGCCATGCATTAGACATTATCTGGATTTTATAATTAATTCAGATTAAGTTGGTAATTGCATCTGATAAATTGTTATTATTCTTCATCTAGAAATCAGAATAAATGGAATTAAAAATAAATAAATAAAATGAGAAGTATAAGTTCATTGTAATAAATTTACATAGAAAATTATGATCTGAGCATTTCAACAAACTCAGAATTCACTAAAATTACTTTAAACATATCTTTATGTAGAAAGTTCTTTAAATAAAATTGTACAACCCAAATGTTCAAACTGTATAAGATTATCTTCAGAGCTGGCTGGATGACCAAGGCTGTTAAAGCATCAACTTAATCCTCTGGGAACTCAGATTTTAATCCAGGCAGTTGAAAAACCCAGTAATTTTTTTCAGGGTGGTCTGTCCTAGATATATCAGTCCTGCTCCTCATCTAGCTGCCCTATTGTGGGCCTGGTCAAACACACTCATCATATCCATTGTGGGTATGATTAAAAGACCCTCTTAGTGCCCACAGGACAGAAAGAGAAACAAATTATCTAGAGAGTATTTTTTTTACAGTTTTTAAAGTCAGAAATAACTAAAAGAAAGTCTAATTCTTGTAAATATTCAATTTTTATAACAATTCATTTTAAAAATCAAATGTTTATCATCATTCTATTTGCAAACTACTTATTAAATTCCATGAAATTGTGAATACATGCAAAAGATATTGTTTCTGTAAGGTATATTAAAAAGATTTTGCTTTAATAAAGAGAAATGAGTTGAAAGCAATAAAAGAAAAATATAATTTAAAAAAAAAAATTCTTACATTGAACATTTTAAAATGACATCTGACATATATAAAATTGTAAATTCTGAAAATTATAACTGTATTTAAAATATTTGACTTTATTATTATTTATTTATTTTGAAATTAATTTAACTAATAAGATATTAATGAAAATTTTTCACAAATTAGATACAAGACATGGAACAAGATTCTTCTGATGATGATTCAGAAAAACCACCAAAATCTCACAGTCCACCACCACAACCACCAAAAGAAGCTCCTCCACAGCCACCACCACTTCCTCCACAACCTGATCAAGTCATTATCAGAAAGGATTATAATCCTAAAGGTTTGAAATTTTTAAATTTACTTTTCTGATTAATGTTTTATAAATCACCAGTTTTAAAAATATTCAAAAGCTTTTTGAATACTGATAAGGCAAGAGTTTTATTCAAAAGTGCATTTTAAAAAAATATTTTTGATTTTCATAAATTCAACTTCTGGAGCAAGTCTTTCAACTTGTATCTTTTAATTTTAACCTTACATTGAATGCAATTTTGTAATTGAAACTGTTCCTATGAGATTGTTTCTACATTATTTTTAGGTGAACATTTTAAAAAAATTAATAAATCAATACAATAAAACATTAAAAATTGAAAATGTAATCAGTATAGTAAGCCAAATATAAAACAAATAAATTATATTAATAATAAAATATTGAAATTTAAAGTTTTCAATTATGCTAACATAGATAAGACACAAATAAAATAGAAAATAAATAAGTAGAATAGATATTAAGGTTAGCAATAGTTCCTTTCAAATAGTGGTCTTTTAGACAGGTGGTCGTCCAAAACAGGTGGTGTTGTAATACCATATTTCCACACATATTTTTGCACTTTTTAGCCATTTCTACTAGTGATGCCATGAATATTTGGCTACAATTCGGTATTCAGCCTATTAGGCTACTTTTTTTAATATTCAGTATTCGGCCAAATGTTGAGTACTATTTGGCTGAATACCAAATACCAAATCATTAAAAAAACACACATATTATTCAAAAATGTATTTACAGTAGAGCGTCGATTATCCGAAAGTCAATCATCCGAAATGTCAATCATTCGAAAGAATTCCAGTCGGCAAATTTAAATTTTCGCCAGTGCTGTGGTGCTGCAATCTTTGGCTATGTGTTGGGCTACTCAAATATTTTACGTTTTTGATACTAAATTAACTTCTGAAGTATAATTTTTTATTGTTTTTATATTTTTCAATATATTTATTTTGTTTGTANGGTACTGTTTTGCGTTTGCTGACCACCACTTGTAAAGGTCTGCCGTCCAATCGAGGCGAACAGTTTTCATATAAAAATCAATCTCATTTGCAATAGCACTTTTCTCCTCCACATCCTCATCATTTTGCATATTTTCTGTAGCGACTTTGTCAAAACAGTTCCAGAAACTGTCGTGTATTTCAATGGTTTTATCATTTTCATTGATATTTCTTTTCTTACGAAATGGAGAAGAATCATCATCCGTACTAGTAGACTCGTCATGACTAATTTTCAGAGCTTCTAAAAGAATTTTTTGTTTTGCTCTTTGCGTTTGAACTAATCCCAGGAAACTGGTTTTGAAACGCAGGTCAAGAAAAGTGGTAACCAGATATTTGTCATTCTCATCAAAGTTGAACCGTGTTTCATGTTCAATTTGTAGTGAAGATCTCATTCTCAATAAATTTGGTGTTCTATCTTCAGTCTCTTCCTTCCCCAGGTATTTCAACAATGTGACAACATGTGGAATCACTTCAGAGATGCAGGAAATACCTGAGCTGGTTATTTTCGTAATATTTTCAAATGGTTTGAGGAGTTTGATACATTGTTCCATTAGCCCCCACTGAGAAGATGTTAAATTATTTAAAGACTCTTGTACAAAGAAACAGCTTGCTTTTGTTATAATAATCGTTCCATTAAATAATATGTAGAATTCCAGCATGTGCTTATATCTTGTACTAGTTGGTGGTTTGGCAAGTTAAGTTCTTGGCGAATGCATTTCAGCTTTCCTTGTGCTATACCAGAGTGGTTAAAATGGGTAACAATTTGTCTTGCAGCAACTACCATCTGTTTTATTTCCGTTTGAGACTTTAGCAATTCCTCAACAGCTCATTGCAGTAAATGAATAAAACAATTGGCAGTCTCATACACCTTTTATCATATTGGCTCCACTGTCATGGACAAGTGAATCTTGCTATGAGGAATATTCCATCTTTCTGCAATAGCATTGAGTTCTTTTGCAATATTGGTACCAGTATGTGAGCCAGCAAATGGCTTCATCACTAAAACACCTTGTTCAAGAGTAAACTTTGGAGATATTCAATGCGCAGTGAAATTCAAGAAACTCTGGTTATTGTGCTGACATGTCGACATATCAGATGTCACTGATACTGCTGTTGCTCGCAAAATACTAGCTTCAATTTTAGAGCAAATTCTATTATATATATCAGGAATAATTTTCTTGGTTATGTAAGTGCAACCAGGTATTTTTTTGTATTGGGGTACTACCTTTTCTATAAGCCTTTTAAAGCCGACTCATTCAACAAGTGATAATGGTTCGTTGTCTAAGGCAATCATTTCACCGATTAAATAATGATATTTTATTGATTTCGGATCATTAATATCCCATAATAATTTCTTTTTAGTTGTTTCCTTCAGAGTTAACTGTTTTTTTTTCTGACATATCTGGTACTGCCAGTATCTTGGAATCGGTAGAAGCAAGAGTACCATCATTTTCGCTGTCACTTGCCAAGGGAGCAACAATTAATATAGTGTACTGTTCAGCATATTTGCTTTTAAGGTGGTTTTTCAAAGAAGTTGTAGCTATAAACAAAAAAAAAAAAGAACACAATATCTGACACCAAAGAAGGAATTCCCAAACAGTACTAGCTTAAACTTGTATTATTCTGTCTTCACTTAATCCTCTGAATTTTAAAGATAATAAATAAAATGTATATTTAAAAATAGGACTTGTTTATATCAAGTTTATCAACGAAATACTACATATGAAATAAAGTACCGAGCAAAAAAAAAACAAGAAATAAAAAATTACAAGCACTAAATACTAAATATGACTAAAATTGTTTTACTTAATTAATATGTAATAAGATTTTACTTATTTGCTTTCTTTTCTTATCCACCATGCGAGATCTTGTTGTTACACAGCAAACACACAGCCAGTTTATTATCTTCACTACAAATCTCATAATATTCCCAAATAGACAAGTTTTTATTAAATGGTGTCATTGGCGAACAAACAGTGATATTTTTTAGTAATAAGAACTATTAGTAACACAATTTGACATAACAATGAACAAATAATGCATGTTGTGACATGATCTACTTGCAAATGAAACAAATGCACCCGCAGTGTCGCTACTGCACCCACTGCAATGAGACAGGTTGTAACCTGTCACCCGTGAAATGTATACATAATTTGCCGAACATTCAGCCGCTGAATATTCGGCGCTTTGGCCGAGAGCATAGCTGAATATTCAGTATTCGGTAAAATCATTATCTGTGGCATCTAATTTCTACTAAGTAAAACTTGAGGTGAGCAAAAATAAGCGAATTGTTTCAACAATAGAGCTATGTTGGTATTTTATTCTTATTGGATAACTCAGTTAACAGGAGTCGTCATGATATTATAAGACATTTAATACTATGAATAAAACACACCTTTAATAACCCAGCTAATAAAAATTAATAAAGTAAAAACGTTTTCAATCATTTCTTAACGATCTTCTTCAGTTACCATAACATAGAATAAATCGAACACAAAAAAGAATGTAAATACGAAATTAAAATATAAATAACGGAAAAGTAGCTTTGCTGATAAAATAAACAAAAAATATAAATTAAACCGAAAAAATGTCCCTTAACAAAAATAAGAATAAATAAAGTCATTAATTCTTGTAAAAGGATCGCCATGCGGTAGGTAAAGAGTCCGCATCTCTATGGTTGATGCAACCAGTTTTCCCGTGTGCCTTAAAGATCTCTAATTTTTCCAGATATTTCATTGTATGTAAATTTGGTGTAGGTTTAATTATTTCCGTCCGATCCCAATGGACTCGAATGTTGTGTTGTGTTGCGTAAGCCAGTAGCATGGTGTTGTCAAGTTTCTTATTAATCGTATATTTATGCTCTTTTATATGTTGCTACAAGTTGCGCATTGTTGCGCCCACGTAGACAAGATCCGAATTAAAACGCTGATCATGTAATGGTATAGAATAGATCCCTGATGCCGATTTCCAGTCATAACTCTTCTTATTGTTTCTTAATAGCTTGAAAACTGTAGGATTGTGTCAATATATCACTCGAAAATCATTAATACCAGTATTTTAAAGATTAATACAGTATTTGCATTTTCTCAATTATAATGCACACTTTCTTTTTTCTGACTTAATTAATTGAAATTAGTTCTCTTCGTTCACTCCTCAGTTATGTGTATTACTTCATTAATATAGAAGTGCATCATATGGTTTTAGTTTTTATTAGTTTAATCTTATTTTAACTTCAAAAATACTGTATTTTTTTAAAATATTTAATATTTTCTTAAGTACAATAAGAAAAATTATTAATTAATAATAAAACAATATTATCATTTCTTCTCATAATACGATTTCATTACACCAATGACAATGCACAATCAAAAAAGGAAGGTTGCCTGTAAAACTGATTTTTGTGGTTATGTGTTTATTGTTTTTTGAATATTTGCATGCAAATATTCAAAAAACAATATTATTATTGATTATTTATTAACCAATCCATAACAATATTATTATGGATATTATTTTTCTAAAAATATCATGGAAATAAAGTAGGTTGATACAGAAACTATTTATCGTACATATACTGTATTATGAGCTTAAAAAAAAAACTAATAAAAAATTTTATCAAATGATGAGATCAACTTTAATTGTATCGTGTACAATATTTTATACCCCTAAGGAAAATACTGTAGGTCTACAGTTCAATAAATTGACAGTAAGGATATAATATGTACTCTAGTATGTAGGTGCATGTACTGTACCTGTATTTAAAATTGTGTAAAATACAACACAATTTTAGAGCAATTTAGAACAAAGAATTTAATAAACTAAATTTACGTGTACAGGTTAGACAATATCTACATGTGCTTTATTAAAAAATTCCTTAGTCTGTCTAACCTGTGTTAACTTTTGCTTTTGGATGACTTCCTCAAGTTTGTTTTCAATTAAATCTATGCTTTCCAAAAGTCAGGTCTTTCAAGATTGATAAACTTTGCTTTCAATCTTGAAATTGTGAAAAGCGTCTCTGACANACTTATTATAATCATGTGTTATTTAGATGTCTTACTGTGACATTGATTTAACTGACTCAATTCAGCATCATAAAAATTGCCAAGAGCTGGAAACCTATAAGCATTGAGTTTCTTCTAATTGTTTTTAGATTCTCTCATTTTTAATCATCTGAAATAGCATCATATTTTATTTGAAGATGATTATATCATATTACTAAAGTCCTATTTTTTTTTTATAGTTTTTCTTAATTTTTTTTAAAATGGCATTTTAATAGCATATAAATTTCCATACATTTGTTTCTTGTTTCATGTGTCTTCCAGGTGCAATATTTTAATTAATGGTCCTTCAAACAATAAACATATAAAACAGTTAAAATATTATTAAAAGATATTATGTCATTGTAAATGAGTTTAAGAATGTTTCTTAAAAACAAGTTTTTTATCTGTCAGATTTTTTCAAGATTTTTAAATTTATAAATTAAAATTCCAGTCTAAAGTGTAATTCTAAAAATCTTCTGAAATTCTGATGATTTGTGATGACACAAATTTAAAAATTGCACAAGTTCAGATTACTGTAACTTTATTATATATATACAGTATATGTATTTTTTTTTTAATAAAAGGAAATTTTTTATTGATGAACAAGATTTGAAATAAAATTAGTTATACTTAAGAATAATAGATTAATAGTGCATGTTGTAATATTTATGAAAATAATTTTTATGCATTATTTTTGTTAACTTTCTCTACTAGTAATAATTTAATTTTTTTAATATAGTGACTGCCAAGGTTCAGCCAACAACAACAGAACAGTATCTCATATCTCCAATTACAGGAGAAAAAATACCAGCAGATAAGATGCAAGAACATATGAGAATTGGTAAGAAAATTTTGTTGTTATTAATTAGAGAGAAAACTCAAACTGATGCCTGAACAGGATTTTATTAATAAATTTGTTTTCATTCACTAATTTATAACTTTTTTACGAAAAAGTTGTAGAAATTGGCATCTCTAATTTTCTTTAAAAATAATCATAATTATTTGATAGTTTTACAATTGAACTTTGAAATAGGAAAATAATTGATTTAAGGTTAATATTTAGTTTGAATAACTATTTTTTCAATATATATACAACCTCTAAGAACAAAAAATATTAGATTTATTACTTTACTTTTGTGTTACAAGTACAATAGACACTTGTTTTATACTTATATTAAGTACTTGGAGATACTAGTATATTAAATTAGCATAAATGAAAAACAATTCATAATATATTATAATGAATGTTCCAAGCGCCTAAGCAGTTTTTACTGTAATTTTATTTTTATTTGAAATATCACTTGCATTCACCTTAATAGAAAATATCGTGTTTATTCTAACAATTCAAATTTTCCACTTCAACCATGTTGTTTATGACATCATGCATAGAGTTGAACCTGATGGAACAATCTGAAAAAAAAGGAAATGATCATGGCAAAAATTCTTGAATCTTTAAGATTAAATTTTTGTCCAACTACAGAAACTAGCTGATTCTTCAAGACTAACGTGTTACTGTGATCACCATCAAGGTCAAAACTCCAAAATTCACTTATTATAATCATGTGTTATTTAGATGTCTTACTGTGACATTGATTTAACTGACTCAATTCAGCATCATAAAAATTGCCAAGAGCTGGAAACCTATAAGCATTGAGTTTCTTCTAATTGTTTTTAGATTCTCTCATTTTTAATCATCTGAAATAGCATCATATTTTATTTGAAGATGATTATATCATAT
>NW_019387936.1:0-8524 GCF_000671375.1 Centruroides sculpturatus | reverse complement strand
TCCTTATCATTTTCTGATCAATGCAAAGATTAGATTCCTCCTATAAGTGATTCTGATGTTAGCCACTTTAGTAATTTCCTTATGAATGTTAAACATTCATGTGAGGGATGTGACAACAAGGACACCCCTCAACAGTGAGAAGGAAAGTTAGTAGTCAGTCACGCGACGAGAGAGTAGTTGGACCATTGTCCTGCCATTAACAGTGTAACTGATCCCAAACGGACAATAAATGTATTGTTCACAGCTTCACCCCTTTGTCTGTGTTATTGCACATAGTCACAACATATTGGTGCCATGACCAGGATTAGTGAAACTCAATGAGGATCAAGAACTTTCCTGCCTTAATTTGGACATTACTGCTCATACCATCGCTTCCACAAGCGAGACTATTGATAACTTCAAACATGAAATTGGGATAGAACTGACGTCAACAGGTAAGAAATTTATTTGGTACTACCATTATCTACTCCATTGTCATTCTGCTCATCGCTACATGTCTTTACTGTTATATTGCCACATGTGTTCATCTGCCATATTGCCCCATCTTCTCCATTGGCAGAACTGATTTTGTTACTCAACTGTCATCATTGACTGAAATATGACCGAGACATCTCTGAACAGAATGAATTCAAATTCCAACAAGGAATTGAGCAAGCTCCAACACCACCACAATACCGTAAGAATGTCCATGACAAATGTGATCAGCAAGGTCTACACCATTTCTGACTCAACGCCATCCGACAAAATTGAACTGTCCCGCAACGTGTTGAACAAATGGCTTAGGGAATTAAAGATATTACATGAATATAAATTTGAGGACATGGAATACAAAACCAATGCTGCTGCCTATGAAGAGAGTGAAGAATCCACCAGACTTGCTGTAATTAGAGTCCAATGAGTTCTGGACTGCAGAAATGCCACGTCCAACCTGACTACGGCAAGTCCCATAAGTCTAGACTCCCCTTCCCTTATCAGTCAACCACAGGTGACCACTTGCACTGGATTGCGTGCCTTGGTTTTTGAATCGTTTGAAGGTGAAATTGCTAAATGGCAACACTTCTGGGAACAGTTTACAGCAGCTATTGATGAGGATTGTAACATACCGGACATTGAGAAGTATGTCTTTCTTCAAGGATGTCTCCAAGGAGAGGCTAAGCACCTAGTAGATGGCATAGCCATAACTGCAGGGGCATATGCTGAGACCAAAACTATTGAAGAAATACGGAGATAAGAACTGTATAATTCAGGCACACATCAACTACATAAAGAGTCTGCAACCTCTGATCTGTCCTACAGCTGCCAAATTGAACAACCTTTTTGTTGAGTGCAAGAATAGAGTACATGCTCTGAAAGCCCTGAGAGAGCCCATCAGCCACTATGGCGCATCCTAATACCAAAAAATCCTTTGGACCTTCCCAGATTCCTTGTGTGAATGATGGCTCGTCCATGCCAATCACAAGAGTAATAGTGAACTAGTGAGTCTGACCTGGAACAATTGCTGAAGTTTGTGGGAAATGAAATAAATTGTATTATTACCGCAGCTACTATCCACGGACCACAGGAACAGTTTATCACAAGCGAAGAACCCCAAGCTATGGCAGCCACTCTAGCAGTCTGGACAAGGTATAAGTCTACAAGAAGAAACACCAAAGGGAGAGGATCCTCCCATCCTCTGTGTGCCTTCTGCAACGGCTTCCACCATTTCAGTTCTGACTGCACACTTATAACAAATCTGAGAGACTGTGCAGGGAAACTGCATGAGACTAACCATTATTTTCTGTGCCTAGGCCAAAATCACACTGCTCATAACTGCCCCTGACAAGGAAAACTAACCATGTCAACGATGTAGCAGCAATCATCATATCTCGATATATGAGACAAACCCAACACAGAGCAGACCCATATGATGATCGCAGCTAACAGACAGATACAACATGCAACCCAACTCACAACATCCGCTCCAGTTTTTGTTCCCTCAACCATTAGTACATCTCAAGCCACAGTGAGTAAAATTGATGTACAGTACATTCAAACTTTACATATCTACAGACAGCTTGAGTTTGGATTCATGGAGCGAAAGGTACTGCCAGACAAGTTAGATGTGTCTTAGATCTGTGAAGCCAAAGGAGTTTTGTTGGCATCCCTCTCATTGACTCATTAGAACTGGACATGATTGGATATGAACCATTGGCAATTCAAGCCTTTGAATCAGATGCCAGCACCTACACATCATATGTCGAGTATGACTCACTCTATCCAGCTGTGTCAGCAGATTTACTATATCCTTAATAGTGGCATAATTCTCAAATATGTATCTCCCTCATTTGATGGTATCACAGTTTGCATATCCAGTCAAAGAGATACTACCACTAGAATTTGCAGATCCACAACAGGAGTCATGTGATCTACCCATTGAAATACTAATTGGATCCTACTTTTATTGGCGATTTGTCAAAACTGAAAGCCTCATCTGCATAAATGACATTCTGATGTTAGTCCCCTCACATTTTGGCTGGATTTTGAACAGCAACCGGACTAATATCTCAATTCACCCAGTCCATGTTAATAGCATTACAACCCCTTTGGACCCAATACTATGATCAATGTGGGATCTGGACACTCTTGGCATCCAAGAGTCAGAAGAGAAGTCATTGACCAACCACGATGCACATCTGCTCGATAGCTTCTGTCACTCCTGGATCAAGGGAGGAAGGGCAGAGGTTTGTCTGCTCTGGAAACAGAACATCCTCCTCAAGGATACAAACCGCACAACTGCTCTGTGACATTTTGAGGCCCTACATTGCAAATTCAGCAATATGTACACCTGCCACATTCTCAACTACTCCAACAGTTATGTGGAATGGATTGATGAACAAGCAAAATTACAACAGATCTACTACCTGCCACACCACACAGCAATCTGAACCAAACACAATACTGCCAAATGGTGTATCGTATTCGATGTGTTTTCTCATGCAAAAGAGCATCCTGCTCTCAACGATGCCTTGGAAGTGGGTTCCAACCTGATGCTGGACATCATAGTAACACTACTCCGCTTTCGTCTTCACAAAAGGGCATTAGTGGCAAAAGGACATTATCTCCAGCTAATCTTGCACCCTGATGACCAAGATGTCACCTGCTTCTTCTGGTTTAAGGTGGTTGCAGATGAAAGGGGACAGCTACACACTATGAAGGAATTGGCTGTCTACCGATTCCAAAGGCTGCCTTTCAGACTAGCATCCAGTCCATTTCTCCTGTTGGCCACCTTCTTGGAACTCATAGCCAGCTCCACAATCAGCCATCCCTCAGATGCCCAAATACTGGACAAAGGTCTATATATGGACAACTTCTCAGCAGGAGACCATACTGACCCCACTGTTATACAAATATATCAGGACATTAGAGATATGATGGGTCAGATCCACCTTCCCATGACGAAATTGGCTACCAATTATGTATTGCTGAAGGAGCTGTGGGAAGACAGGAACATAGCATACGCTCAGAAAACACAAGTACTCGAAGTAGACTGGGACACCTTAAAGGATGAACTTCTCATAGACTACAATGATGTTGTTTCAGATGCTGTGGAACACCCCAGTATGAAACGCCTGCTACTTGCCGCATCATCTCGCTTGTATGACGCTCTTGGATTATTTGCATCTATCTCCATTACAGGAAAAATCATTTTCCAACACACTTGGCTCCACGGACTCCAATGGGATGAAGTCTTGCCAGCAGATATCTCAACTCATTGGAAACAATGGTTAGAAGACCTACAACACTTGTCATTTGTGTCCATACCAAGATGGATCAAAACAACACGTCTAGACCTACATTTAACAAAAATTCATGTCAGCAACAAGTCAACAAACAACAGGCTTCAACAAGTCTTCTGTGATGCTAGCAAACGTACCTATGGTGTCATTATTTACATTCGTACCAATCTTTCATTAGGCACCTCTACATGTCTTCTCTGCAGCAAAGCTCATCTAGCCCCATCAAAAGGGTTACCTTATCTTGTCTAGAACACTTGCAGCCTTAGTGGGTTGTCACCTACAAAAATACGTTACTACTGAAACCAATCTTCAAAGGTCGAAGGTCCAAAGAAGGTTCAAAGATCCAAAGAAGGAGCAGTCATTTGGATGCCAAGGTGACCTTAGGTTGGATCCGTGGACACCCTAATTGATGGAAGACCTTTGTGCAGAATTAAGTGATGGAAATCCAAAGCATCACTAACCCAAATCAATGGCGTCATTGTCCCGGCACAGACAACCCAGCTGATCACCTGTCCTGAGGCCTGACAGCAAAACATCTCTGCAGTTGCACATCCTGGTGGCAGGGTCCCCAATGGTTATCACAAACAGAAGAATATTGGCCAGCCAATGACCACGCTACACCATCAGATTGTGTTCCAGAAGAATGCAAACATGTGGTCACCCTGCACATTACAGCCCATATTGAGTTGCTAGATGCAACTCACTTCAGTAGCTACACATGCCTCCTTCAAGTAACAGCCTGGATCCTCTGCTTCATTACACTTTGTAAAACCCATCCCCAGAATAATCACTGGGCAAGAGAGCTCTCAGCATACAAAGTGAACTCAGTGAGAGATCACTGGATCAGATCAGTCCAGAAAATATATTTTGCTAACGAGTTAATAGCACTTAACTCCAGTACACTTATATCAGAAAAATTACCCATTTACCGCTTCCACCCGTTCCTATCCAATGGAATCCTAAGAGTAGGAGGCTGTCTGCAATTTGCAGATGTCCGCACTTCCACACTTCATCCAATTCTACTAGATCGCCGACACACATTCACCCATCTCCTCATCATGGACTGCCATCTATGTCTTGGGCACCTGGGCACTAGTGTGGTTCTCACCAACCTGAGAGAAGACTTCTGGATCCTGTGAGCCTGCCAAGTCATTAAGACTGTACTACATAGATGTCCACCGTGCCAATGCCTAAGGAGTCTGAACAGCCTTATCGAGAAACTGATGACCCCCTCCCTCCTGACTGTGTATTACCCTCTCTGCCTTTTTCAGTCACAGGAATAGACTTTGCTAGCCTGCTGTATATTCAAAAAGGTCAGTCGATAGAGAAATCGTACATTACACTGTTCACCGGTGCCACAACGCAAGCTGTACATCTTGAGCTGTCCTCGAGCATGTCAATGGACAGTTTCCTTCTTTGTCTACAGTGCTTTGTAGGATGACGAGGCCTCCTTTGCAAGATTTACTCAGACAATGCCAAATCCTTCCAGAAAGCCAACAAAAACTACAGGATCTATGGCAAACACTCTCTGATAAGCAGATTGCCCACTACTCTGCCCACCATGGCATCACTTGAGTCTTTAATGTGAAGAAGGTGGCTTAGTGGGGAGCAATGCAAGAGATGCCTCTGCAAGATACTGGGAAAAAGCCTAGTAAATGCAGAACGGATGTCTACCATACTCATTGGGGTAGAAGCTGCCCTTAACAGCAGGCCTCTGATACACAATTATGATATGGATGAGCCAGTGGCTCTCACACCCTCTCACTTCTTGGTAGGAAAAAGAATTACTGACCTTCCAGAGCCTAACAACCATTCCCCACCTTATGACCTTGTGAAACAGTGGCGTCACTAATAGTCGATCACCGAGAGCTTCTGGAGACAATGGCAGAAAGAATATCTGCTTGACTTCCAAAGCTTTCATCATGTTTGCAGGGTTAGGATGAAACTGTCTCTACCCCGCGAAGGAGCTCTTGTTCTTCTTAGAGGACTTGCTGCCTAGACAGATGTGGAGGACAACCATAATTGAAGAGCTGATTGCTGGCCATGATGGTTGCATTCAGACATGATGTCTGAGGCTCCCTGATCAGAAGCGCATCAGTTGCCCCATTCAATTGGTTCTCCCACTAGAAGCAGAGGACCAAGGTAAGGAGGATATGAGGGATGTGATGACGAGGGCACCCCTTAACATTGAGAAGGAAAGTTAGTAGTCAGTCACGCGACAAGAGAGTAGTTGGACCATTGTCCCGCTGTTAACTGTGTAACCGATCCCAAATGGATAATAAATGTATTGTTCAGAGCCTCACCCCTTTGTCTGTGTTATTGTGCACAATCACAACAAGCTCCTCTACTGGGTCCTTATCATTTCTGATCAATGCAAAGATTCCTCCTATAAGTGATCCTGATGTTAGCAACTTTAGTAATTTTCTTATGAATATTAAACATAAGGCTGTTATAAACATAAACATGTTATGTACAGTCATGAATAAATGGAAATCACCTTCCAAACATATGGAAAGAATGCTCAACTCTTACATCAACAGCAAGCTTGACAACCATCTTTGCTCTGTGTCTGGTATGAAAAAGGTAATCAATAAACTAAAGTGCTTTGACATCTTGGAAGAAGCAGTTATTACAGTTTGTGGTTTTGAGTCTATTTTTCCATCAATATGCTTACAACTATGTTTTTGTTTTTTTAAACTAAGGGACTTCCTCTTATTTAATGTAGAAGACTCCTTAAAACATATTGATTAACTTAGAAGAATGAAAACTAGCTACTAAAGTTTACTGAAAGGAGACATACTGTTGTCTCTACATACCAAACCGGTCCCATGATCCTTTCTCATACAAAATTTCCAGCTTTTGTTCTCTTGTTGAGAGGACCTTTACACACTGTTCTATGCCATGCCACATGACAGGAAAGAGAAGCTAAGATTGATCACAGCCCTAGCAGTATGACATGGTTGCTCCACAACGCTCATTAAGAAACTGGTACATCAACATATATTTCGCAAACAACAATCTTATCAACAGGAAGACTTGTTTATTGTTGCATACAATAAGACATTGTTTAACATTCATAAGGAAATTACTAAAGTGGCTAACATCAGAATCACTTATAGGAGGAATCTAATCTTTGCATTGATCAGAAAATGATAAGGACCCAGTAGAGGAGCACTTCTCATCGGGTGTTTATGCTATTCCTTTGTATGATACTTGTGTAGACTAGTCATTGGTATACATTGGATTCATGGCTAGGTTCCTTGGGATCAGACTAAAGGAATATGTACTATACATGATGTTAGTAAGAAGTTCTCCAATATGGCTTTGGCAGCAAATTTTTTTGGATGGTGACGTGAGGGTGGATTTTCAAGGTGTATGTGGGGGNTATAAAAACTTTATTTCTTAACTTTTCTACAAAATTTTTTCAGCCACCTTCAAAGTACTCTCCATTAGATACAATGCACTTGTCAAGTCTTTTCCCCACTGTCTGAAGCATCTCTGGATCTCTTCAAACTTGATATTGTCCAGTGCCCTTAGAGAAGCTGTTTTTACCACCTCCACATCATCAAAATGCTTCCCTTTTAGAATTTTCTTCATTCTCGAAAACAGAAAAAGTCACACAGGGCTAGGTCTGGTGAATACAAAGGGTGGGGAACGACAGGCCATCCCCGAAAGGCCAAACAGTGGGTCACTCATAAGGCTGTGTGTGCGGGAGGGTGTTGTCTTGATGAAGGAACCAGTCACCTGATTGCCAAAGTTCCAGACGTTTCCTTTGCAGACATCTTTAAACTTTAAACTCTTGCAGACATCTTTAAACTTTTTTGGCAGATTTTTTCAACTTTTTCATCATTTTGAGATGTTGAAGGACACCCAGAACTTCGCAGGCGGAACAAAATAACAGTAAGAGAAACACAACACTATTCTCAAACGTAAACCTACAAACTGATACCATCTGCACAGCTGTTTTGTGAAGGTCTCTACTAACCCCATCTAACGGGAGAACTCTCTACTACGTCTATGAATGGCAGCGTGCTCTCAGTTTGGTTTTTTTTTTTTTTTTGGGGTTCCCCCTCATATATCTACTACATTGGACTTCAGATCCCGTTTATTTGAGATATTTAGAGATTTTGTTAGGAACCAGAAGACAGTCAATTTTAGAGAGATGTAAATGTCTCTATAGCATGGAGAGCATGCTACAAACTTTCCTAGGATTTCTGTTCTATGTAGATACTATTATACTCCTTGCCTTCAGGCAATTTAAGTTAAAGTTGTAATATTTATATTTTTAAAGTTAAAAAATGCAATTTTTAATTTCCTGTTTGTTAAATTTCTGTGTGTTAGGTTAGTACACTGTACCAATGTGCATGTGCAAGATTCAAACCACTTTAAATCTTTATATTTAAATGTGTTCGATTTCTTAATGTTATTCTGTTCAGTATTCAGTAAGATATACCTGATGATGATTGTTAGAAATTGACAAAAAACATTTGTATCATTAAATTAAATAATTTTAATCCTTTTCCTGATTTTTGGTATATTTGTGTGTGTTTTTCATTACATACAACCCATTTTTGAAGAAGTAAATATGAGAAAATAATGCTGTTTATTGAAAGAAATGGTATAAATATAACATTTCATTAAATTTTCAAGAAATTAATTTATTTTAATATATCCTACTTTAAATTAAAGATTTCAAAGCACAAGAACAATTAGATTCCTCTTATTTAATGTAGAAGACTCCTTAAAAC
>NW_019387935.1:0-8645 GCF_000671375.1 Centruroides sculpturatus | reverse complement strand
CAACGGTTTGTACAATATCCGCTATTGGTCTAGATTCGACCAATCCTGTCGCGACACGAGTCGGCGATAACGCTTTACCGAATTATAGGAGTTTTTTTAGCGTGTTTGTACGAATACTGTCGCAATTTTTTTGCCGTCATATAGGAATCTGAACTATATGAACCCGTGTTATAGAGGGGTCGACTATATTTACACCTAAACTAGCAGACCCCGCCACGCGTTGTTGTGGCTCAAAATGTATCTATTATAAATGTATAACACTTCCCCCCTTGGGGGAAATTATTCGAAAAATCCCTTCTTAGTGTACATTCTCTTGACGTACCCTATTAAAACGCAATAAAAAACGCAAAAAACCGCATCTAAAATAGTATAATAGAAGCCAAATTCTTCACGGTAAGCCTTAATCCTGTCCATCTTCCCCCAGTTGGGGAATTTCGATACGTATATTATATAAAAACACTCGCGTATTCGAATGCAGCGTAGTGTCAAAATTTCAAAGGAATCGGTAGGAACAAACAAACATTACATTTTTATTTATATAGATAGATAGAAGATGATCTGCTTTAGTTCATCCTCATAGAAAAGCAAACTTAGGGCGTATGACTCGTAGCGCCATCTGTTGGACATAAAAGCCTTAACCTAGATTATATCTTTTAATTTATATGAATGTTTAACGGAATAATATACAGCCTATGTCCACCCTGAAGTTCCATTCTAAATATTGGTGAAAGAATTTTTGAAATCGGATGAGTAGTTTCGGAGATTACCCCTACATCCATACTTACTTACAAACATTACCTCTTTATATTAGTACAGATGAAATTCTTGCGCAAGAAACAAAAATTGTACAATTAACACAATTTGTATTAATTGCACAATTATCATTATTATCATGTCAGCGAAGCGGCAATAAAATATTTACTACCATTTTGCACAACATACGTCTGCGAGAGCGGATTTTCGGCCGTGACAAACATGAAAACTAAACATCGTCACCGACTTCAACTCGAAGATGAGTTGAGACGGAAGCTGACAAAAAGCAACCGGATTTTACAAAGTTGTGCAAAGAAAATCGTGCACATTTGTCGCATTAAAATTAAATAACCTTATGTTATTTTCATTATTATTAGAATTGTATTTTAAAGGTAATAAATGTAAAAAAAAACTTATTCTATTTATCACTAGCTGTCTACCCACAGCTTCGCTTGCATTATATCGAATTTTCTCGTGGGAGTAAGATATTTTCTCGCAGTAAAATGTAGCCTATGTCCATCTCCAACATGTAAGCTATCTCTGTGCTAAATTTTATTAAAACCTGTTCAGCGGTTTAGACGTGAAATGGTGACAGACAGACAGAATTACCTTCGAATTTATATTAGTATGGATTAACCTTTATAAACTCCAAAGCCACCCTAAATCCTAAATCACCTTTTTTTTGTAACACTTTAATATATCTTACCTTAACACTTGATTTAACATTTCTATACATTTCCATAATTTAATGTATATAACTCTCATCACTTTCCGGAATCTCGAAGGCATTCCATATTAATTAAAAATGTATATACAGGCTTAATTATAAATTTTTTGGCTACCTTTTCTTACCCATAACGAAAACTCCCAAAAATATTTAAAAATTAGCAGCCCTTAAAAAACGAAAGCAATATCTGAGTTAAAAACAATTAACATTTTATATATTAAAAGAATTTCAAATGTTTATAGATGACTCTGCTATTCCAGCGCTTCATATCGCAAAGCGATTGCGGCGCTCGAACTGGCAGAAATATTTATTTCGCCACTTCCTTAGCATTCGAGCTATTGGTAGCTCAGAGGACGATATATCTAATGATTGTAATTAAACCGTGAAAGTTCCAAAGAAATAATGGCGGAACTTCTGGTTTGCTGGAGTACGATGTTAGACGCGCATGATTGGCAGACTATAGATCAAGACATAGATAACACGTGGAATCGGATTGGCCACGTGGGACATTTTTCGATGCTTATGAAATTTAAAGAATGTAATCAAATTTTTGGATTTTGTGTAATATTATTTGAATGTTTTTAATTTTAAAATTTTGTGATTATTTTATTTAAATTATATTTAATATTTAAATATAATTTAAATAAATAAATAGACTATCAAAATAAATGTTATTTAAAATTGTTTATTTTAACCTTTGTAATTAATATTTTATCTTATAATTTAAATATTAAACAATGTTATATTAAAGAATATAAATGTAATAAGATTGAAAATAATTCGAAATTTATTAATAATTAAATAATTCACAAAAAAATGTATATTTTACCTGGTAAAATAAAAATTTGTTGAAATGAATTTTATCTGGAGTTTATTAATCCTAAATTATAGTTTTGATCATAAATTACTTGTTCAAATTTTATATTGCACTTGAACGAGAACGAGCAGGAATTTTTGTTCTTATAATTCAATTATAAGTCAATTCCTAAAAGAAAATTAATAATAAAACAAGCAATTATTTATTGTGACATTGCCACAATGCCGGACAGCAAGTGTTAATCATATTTTTTATTTATTTCATTCAAAATATATGCTCTTCATCTCAAATTAGTACTGTAGTATTTTGCCCCCGTAGATCATACATTTACATTAGCAATGGATGCCATTCATCTATTAACTGCTTTCAGGGAAAGTTTTGAGTTGAAATAACGTGACTTTCAGTTTCCATCGAAAGTTCGTATATAGTTAATCGGGACCTCCTGCTCCTATGGTTTCCATATGTGGTCTCGTCTTTCATTTATCTGACTCTGTTCTCGAGATTAAGGAAAGACAACGGACGTACGACAGTGGGAATTTAGAGGTCTAGAATTTTTTCAAATTGCAACCCAATGAAACCTTGAGGGCCTACCAGTGGCCAAGCGGTTCCGTTCCCTGAACACTGGGAGTTCTGTCGTGGGTTCGTGCCTGGCCAGGACGGGCTGGCCACGTGGAGTTTTTCGGGTTTTTTCCATGTCTGTAACTCCTGAATAGGGGTCAGTTACCCTTAAAAAGACCTCCCAGAAGTCATCCCACTAGGCAGCTCGCTCAAGGGTTGCGTTGCCGTAACTTAACAAAAACAAAACAAAACAATGAATTCTTCAGGATCAGAGAGGTTAAGGTGGCAGCCAGTGGCGCACCCAGATGGGGTAAACAGGCCTTGGCCACCTCTAAAGAATAGGGAAATAAGCACTACAACATTTTCCAAAAATCTTTTCTTAATTAAAATTATTTTTTTCCGTGTGGTACCTTCTATTTCTATACTACTTAAGATGGGAATTTTAATGAATTCGCATTAAAAATATTTTTATCCGTTCAACTCGAGTTCCCCCAAAATTAAATCCTGAGTGCACAACTGGTGGAAGCCTACCGCTCTGTGGATCCGGAAAAGTCGAAAAACCCTTCTTATTCGAAAGGTCTGTCCGGATATGTCAGGTCTTGTGACACCCGGTCGCTCCATTGTAGGCCTGACCGAATCCATAAAGAGGATCGTGCTAAAAAGAGGCCCTTTTAGTGCCCACAGGGCGGAGGAAGTTCAAAAACTCTAAATGAATTCGAATATTTTGTGTGTAGACATATGTAGATACTGTATTTTGTTTCCGTGAATGCATTTTATTGAATGAAAATCTATAATCTACTTATATCCCATTGTATGTACTGTCATCTGTCACAGAATATCTAGAACGCCCACTAGGGGCGTCCATAGCGATGATTTTCGGCTATTATTTAAATTAATAATATAATTTANCGTCCCGGGCTACTAGTTAGAAAACAAACGACGGACAATCTATTAAGTTTAACATATTTAGACTTTTACAGCTATGGTGAGAAACGTTTAAAATTTACAAGTACCCTGGAATGACACCGCTGCTGCTAGAACGCCCACTACGGGGCGTCCCCAATGTCCTAGAATATACTCTAGGACCTTGGGGCGTCCCGGGCTACTAGTTAGATAATAAAATACTTTAAAATTACTCACATTATTATGAAATATTCTGAGAATAGCTTTAGTTTCCATTCTTAAAAGATTTTGTCGTCTGCCGATTTCTTGGATGGAATCATTTGTTAAAACAGATTCTTACACCAATAATTCTAATTTGCCGGATGTAAATACTTAATAATAATTCTTAACTAATACCAAACGATCCGCCTGATTTTTCGGACTATATTAAGGTTAATTTAATAGACAGAAACCAAGCAATTTCACTATACTGTACGTAAGCGGTTAAGACGCCATCTCATGATAATTTTAATAATTAGAAATTAATGAATTCATCGGGTAAAATATTTTAAGATTATTTGAAATTTTTAAAGTTTGATATTAAATCTTATTATTGTTGTGGTATATTTATATTAATAAGAAAATAAAACTTTATCATGATGTAAATTTTTTTGAATTACATCTATCCTATGGGCACTAAGACAGTCTCTTTTCGTCAGCCCATTAAGGATTTGACCAGACCCACAATCAAGCGGCGAGGCGGTGAAGGAAGAGACTCGATATATTCGGACAGACCATCCGCAAAAAAGTTCTGATAGTTTTCTACCGGCCAGGATTGATTCCGGGTCCTAGAGTGGTAAGTTGTCACCTTAACCTCCCGATCATCCGGCCGTCAAATATGAAATAGTGTCAGTATGAAGATCTGACGGCCGGATGGCTGAGCGGTCGAGGTGGCAGCCTACCGCTATGGGAACCCGGGCTCGAATTCGAGCAGGTTAAAAAATCCCCAGGAATTTTTCGGGGGTGGTCCGTCCGGATATGTCGGGCCTCGTCCATCATCCGGCCGTCCTATTGTGGGTCTGGCCGAACCCATAATGGGCTTGCGAAAAGAGGCTCTCTTAGTGTTTGTTTAGTTATGGCAACGCAACACTTGGATGATCTGCCTAGAGGCGGTCTTTTTTAAGTGAAACTGGCCCCTATTTAGGCGTTATAGACGTGGAGAGAATCCGGAAAACTCCATGTGGTCAGTCCGTCCGAGCGAGGCGCGAACCCACGACCGAACTCCCATTGTTCAGTGTACGAAAACCGCTTGGCCACTGGTGGACCTTCGGTTCTTACTGCCCACAGGGCGGAAAGAATTTTAAAAAAAAGTAGTATGAAGTAAAGGTAGTATCTAAATTCAATGCGCGCATTCACGTGAATCTCGAAGTAAACCGACGGCGAATCGTGTTTCTTAACGTTAGTATAAAAATTTAAGTGCAGCAGACAAAGGAAATAATTCTTAACATCTATTTGATTTGCTCTCTGCGGTTGTTATAATTACAAAGGATGAAATGTGTCAAAGAACGTGAACTTCGCGCTGTGTTCCTCTCAACTGCCAGGAGACGTTTTTTTCTGCCATGTAGCACAGAAACTTGTACTGATTTTTCTGTATTTGTTCATCTATTAAACAGTTTTTTGGTGAATCAATGTACTATTGTGCATTCTTCACTCTTAATGAATTGAAGCAATATCAGGTAATTTTTGCGGACTGATGGCCGAGGCGAGGTTCCTCAGTTGATTGCTCTTCGGTACACGGGATCGAATAGTTTTTCACAGTATTTTTCACTGTAATCTGTCCCAGATAGGCTGTATCGACTCTCGTTCTTCACCTCCTATCTGTTCCATTGTAGGTCTGGCCAAACCGCGGCTTGATTAAAATGCTCACAGGGCAAAAATTTGCATAACTTTAAGTTATGTAAATTTGTAATGTACTCAAAACAAAAGATTTAAAATAATGCTTATTTTTACGGATAACTTTTTACAAAAAAGTTAATGGCGTTAATGGAGTGTGAACTTTAGAATGAAATTCCATGCAAGGTTTTGATGTTAATAATTTTCATATAATAAGAAATCAATGCAGGTTATTTTCATATAATAAGAAATGACTACAATCAATGCAGGTTATTTCTGAACTATACTGTTAAAACATTCAGATTTGTATCTAATTTCTACAGTAGCTATTGATATATTGCATCTATCTATTGTAGCAACTATCAATAGATACTGTATAATTTCTGCCGCGCAAAACAATTTTTTTTTTTGGTAAATCCCTCTTCGGTCGGACTAAGTTAGAAACTATACGATTGCAAAAACTCTAGCTAATATCTATTGAATTGGATAAGAGCATAAATATCTATAATCCCGCGGAGTGGAAGATTGTCAATAATGAGCATATCACACCGAAATTTCTTTATTCCAGTTTCATAAATATTTTCTCTATCTCCAGAAACGCCATATAAATTTAACGTTACACGAACTCAATTATCATATCAAGCGCGATTTATCAAACCACGGTTTCTCACTAAATAATACTTTATCCTTTCGACTTACTTTTATTACAGATATTATTTTATTATAATACAATGGACTAAGGAGAAATTGAACAGCAAAAAATAAATACATATAGAAATATAAAAGAAAAACATTATATTTGACATATAAAGAATTGACTGAAATATCAGTGCATCTAAACAAATATCAATATTTATAATAAAAAAGAAATGTTTTAATCCTTAATAAAATGATAGATAATTATTTGATCATTGATTAAATTTGATGTCATTTTTGATATTATTTGAACTATCATTAAAACTATGGCAACTCACGAGAAGTTCATATAAGTTAATGCGATAAATATAGTCCTTGTAATTAAAACGTTAAGCGAAAATCTATATTCATAAGAGTACATAAAATAGTGTTCAGAAATACATTAAACTGTTATCTATATTTGAAATTCCTTTAATTATTGCTATTTGTTCATATTACAGAACGATGAATCGCGAGTCTATTGCCATGCAAGAGCTACTGTCTGAAAACACTTCAACTTCTAATCATCTCTGTCCTAAATTATTATCATCTTTCGTTTGCGTTCATGATGATGATAATGAAGAGTTAAAGCAGTAATTATTCCAAAAATCAAAAGACCAAACAAATACTACAGTCACCTTCCGATGGGCTAGGAAACTTCGTCTCAAGTATTGAACGTGTCCGGCGCTGCTTGACTTTCGCAATCAGACGAAAACCAGTATTTTCAGTTGCTACGGTCACTATCTGCTTTATTATTATTATTATTATTTTTTAACTCTGCCTTGTGGAACCGAGAGATCTTCTTTTTCAGGTCTACAGTGAGGAAGCAAGATGGTAAAGGATGGGCTCCGATGTATCCGGGACAGTATACTCCCAAAAATTTCTGGATTTTCGACCCGTTCGGATTTATTTCCGAATCCCCAGAGCGGCAGACTGCTACTTTAACCGCTTTACTATTTGGAAAGTAGAGTAAATATTTTTAAGCACTTTTTACCCTGTGGGCACCAAGAGCGACTTTTAAATCATACCCATGATGTTTTTGGCCAAGTTAACAATGGTGCGGCAAGATGGTGAGAGACTGAAACCAATACATCCAGGACATGAAAATTTCTGGAGTTGCTCTCCCGAATTCATACTGAGTCCCCAAAGCATTAGACTGATGTTCTAATTGCCTTAGTCGTCCATTACATTTTATTGACTAGATTGGTAGGATGGCCGAGGCGGCTAAGGCGTCGTTCTGAGACTCCGGATGCAGAATCCAGGCAATTCCAATAATTTTTCATGGGTAATCTGTTCAGGATATGTCAGTGTCCAGTACCTCACCATCTAACGTTCCACTATGGGCCTAGCTAAACTCACGAAAGGGTAAGAAAAAAAATCCTATGTCCATAGGACGAAACGATCCAAAACATGAAGAGCCCCCACAGAACAAACTCTATTTATCGATACAGTATCTTTCTTTATACTTCAAATTACGTACTAAGTATAGTACATTTTATTAATAATGGTTAAAGTGTACCTAGGTAACCCCAATGACGGCGCTTCGGTTAGATTAACTATATTTTTAGTAGACGTTTCTTTTTTTTTTATTTTGTTCAAGAACTACCGTGAATCAATAACTAGTGACATTAAACACTCGGCGGCTCCCCTCCGGGAGGAGTCCGTCGGGAGCACGATCAGTCGGAAGCGCCGCCATTGGGGTTACCTACGTACACTTTAACCTTAATAATTTGTGTTGATATGGTAAATTAATAATAATAATTTGTGTTGATTTGGTTGATATCAATAATAACTTGTGTTGATATATTTCAAATATGTACTGTACATACATATTAAACGAATTAATTAAATGAAGTCGTAGTAATTTCTGATCGAAAGAGGGCGCTAATGGCACGCGTATGATTTGAACCATATGAAAATTTTATCGTTTTTGCTATGATAAATTTATTTCTATTTTTTGATAGCTTTTGCAGATATTACACTTTGCTCATCCTTTACCTAATTTGAAACTAGAACTCTCCAATTAATTTATGTATATACAATAAATAGATTTATTTTCACATGGAATTACCAATATATGATATTTGTACACAAATATTTTGAATACTGTGAATTAAAAACTTTAAATAGTGAAATATACTTAGCATAATTAAAACAAATACAATTAGTGATAATTTCAGTAAAGCTACTAATTTTGCATACATTTTTAAAGTTTTTTGTTTCAGTAAACTCATCAAATGACAAAAATGCTTTATTGGTCAGACTAACAAATTATTTATTATAATGACCATTGATGACCTACTCTAAGACAATTAAATTTTAAGTTATACAGTATAGTAA
>NW_019387934.1:0-8969 GCF_000671375.1 Centruroides sculpturatus | reverse complement strand
TACTGGCTTAAAGTAAGATCATGTGACCTTCAAACTCTGATCACTAATCACTTCTTGCCTTGTCCATTCAAGATGTAGACATACATGTGATCTAAGCTGCTTGTTCAAATATATTTTATAATATCTATCTTTTTAAAGTGTAATTGCTTCTCATATATTGCAAAATGTATCCAGTAAAACCTGTTCATTATGATTCTGTAATAAATCTCTTGACTAGCTGTTTATTAGAAAACTGTCCAAATCTCCACATAACATATACAATACTGTAAAGAACCCTGTCACCATGTGCCATGATCAGAAATACACACAACCTTCCAGCAGTACTTTGAAATTGCAAACCTTTTCAGTTGTATTAAATAGCAAAATTTCAAAAAACAAAACCAGCAAAAACTATTTGGAATTCCACTTAAAAATTCAGATGTTACAATGTAATTGGTTATATGTCATTTGATGTAAATTACATCAGTAAAAATCAGTTGCCAATGAAAAAAGTTTTTCATACACAACATACACTTCATGCAAGTGATAACTAAAACTGAATCCTGGTAAGAACTATTCTAAAGATCTTGTTAGATTTTTATACATTAGATTCTTATTAGCTTATAGCAGGCTAGTGAAAAGATTTTTTTAAAATTGTTTATAATTTGATAATTAGAACAATTTTTTTTTGTAAATTTTTGTCCGATGGAGATAATTATGATTAATTCTTTTGAAGACAAAGTCCTTTCCAAAAAAATAGGAACCACCATTTATTAACTTTGTATTCCAGACATTACACTTTTTTAAAAAATGTTTATAATGTCTGGAACACAAAGTTAATAAATGGTGGTTCCTATTTTTTTGGAAAGGACTTTGTCTTCAAAAGAATTAGAATATAATTATTAACTGCTATTTAAAGAATGAAACTATCAATATATTGAATTTTCAAAATAAATGTTATATACTCTATTAAATCATGATGATAACCATAACATGTAACATTTCTAATAATATTTTTAATTTGTTTACAATCCAGAAATTATGAGTAACTTTGAACTTTGAAATAATAACTGTCAGGAAGAGGTTTGCATTGTCTGATCCAAAATAATGAAGATCCCAGATCAACAAACATCTATGACTGGAATTGAATTTAGCATTGTCAAATTATCAACATTGATGATTTTGCATGACTGAGATAGTCTCTAATTTCACTTAGAAACAGATGCAAGGCCAATTGAGTCATGAAGCTTATTCAAGACCAACTGTAATGTTAGACATGGGACCAAATCTATAAAATCATGTCTCAAGGGCACGGGATTGTTTAGATTTTCTTAGATCATTTAAACAAAAAGACAGTCCACGTCTCAAGGACAAGGGGTGTCTTTTCATTTAAATTAAAGAGTTCTATCAAATGCTCCTTTGTAGGCCAATTTAGTTTTCTCTGTTGTGTGTTTCTTTGGATATTTCAAGATTTTGCCATTATCATCAACATTTCCATCTTCACCACACTTTCTTCAAAATGAGTTGTATGTCCCTTCTTGACAGATTATTTGTGAGTCATCTGACAAACTTTACTGCAAATTGCTATATTCTGAGCTTTTCCAGGTGGATGACTAATTTCCTGTTGAACTGGATGCCAGAACTATTGTAAAAATTGTGTTTCTAATCGAATATTGTACCCAATGAGAACATCTCAAACTCAATAAATGGTTTCATTATGCAAAAACGAGTCATCCTTCAACCCAAGCTCATACATTCACATTTATGTCCCTTCCATTCACATTGTCCAGTCAAGGTCTTACAGTTTAAATTTATACAGCTTTCATTTAATATTGAACTGTAACTGAAAACAATTGACTCACCCAGAATTTAAGATATAATAATATATTTTGTGAGCAACTTAATCTATAAAAAAAAATGAAAGTAAATTAAATTATTCTTCTAAACAAGAGAATAACAACTCCATATTTTTGGTGTTCTAGGGGGGGTTCTTCGATCGTCAAGTCTGTTGGTGACTTTTTCTCTCTGCTTCATCAAAGGCATTTTTTTCTTGTTAATTTCCATAAAATATTTTTATTTGTTCACTATAATAATTAATTATAAACTGATTTTGCTACTATTGCTAATGTCTGGCATAGAATCTAACCCTGGACCTCTGCAGAAAACACCTACAAAAAGAGGAAGACCACCTACAAATCGTTCAAATCAACTATCTAACTATGCAAAATCATCTGGATCCGAAACAAATCTTATAACTGACTATACAGAAACAAGAAGAACAGTTTCTCCAAATACATCAGGTGAGAATTTTAAATCTAATAGTTTAACCGAGTCAACTAATCCAGAGACATCTGACATCTCAACTGCAGAGTTATGGCTAAAGACAGTTGAACTTATTACTGCTAGCAATCAAAAGACAGATAACCAATTTACACTTATTCATGATGAAATTAAATATTCACACCAAAATTATAGAATTAAAAAACAACTACAATTAGTGAATGAAAAATACAAAAAAATTGAATTAGAGTCGACTAAACTGGGTACTTACAAAGAACAAATGCAATTTAGACTTGATGCTATGAACAATGTTATTAATAATAATAAATTAATAATTTACGATTTTACAAATATTATGATAGATAAGAATAACAAAGAACTATTAGACTTTCTAGCATTTGTTAATAAAATGCCAAACAACAAAGAAGAAAATATAAAATCTATTCATAATATACCTAATCCCAGAATTAACATTAAATGTATAACTTTAAAAAAAGAACAAATATGAAATAATATATTGATGAATTTTAATAAATTAAAACAAAATAAATTATTAGGAAAATGGAAGAATGTAAATCTTAGTTAAGGATTTACAACTAAGAAGAAAAATGCTTTTACTACATTACATTGATCTAAAAAAATGTGGTTTTCAAATTAAGAGATGATTTTTGGTGTTCTAAGAAATTCAATTATGACATTTACTTCACATAGCCACATGAAAATGCAATTCAGAAATATATGTTAATATTAAGAATGCACACAAATAAAGAAATATTAATTCATTTAAGCTACTTTCTTTCATTTTAATTTTCCATTTGAAAATAACAAACTATATTATAACTATTTTAACTTAGATTACCTTCTTCAGTTGTTATCTGATCTTCAGCTGAATTAACAATATTTTCTAACACTTAAAAACAAAAGCAATATTTATTAAATTAAAGCATAATTATTAATAAAATCATTATAAAATTATTTAAATACCTTCAGTAGCTGTTATTTGATTTTCAACTAAATTAACAATATTTTCCAACACTAAAATATATATATGCATATAAATGTAGTTCATAAATTAATAAAGTTTTATGAAATAAAACTCAAAATTTAAATTATTAATTAAGAATTTCTAAATTGTAACTATAAAAGTAGTATTATTTTACCTTCATTAGCAGTAACTTTATTTTCAACTGAAGTTACAATATTATCAAGCACTGAAAAATATATTTAGATGAGAAGCAGAACAAGTTTTATAGGCTTTATAATGTTAAAAAAAATTATTATATTTTGGTTGTTGTTTAATTTTAATAAATTTAGTAATTAAAAAATTAATTGTATGTTTTACTTTAAATAAACTTTAAATATGATATATATAAATTATATCAAACTTTATTACACTTTTTTCATTACAAGAATTTTAATGAAGCTAATTAAATAATCAAAATAAAATTCTTAACTATGTATGAAAATGGTTTGAAGTCCTTTCATTATTTTTAATTATTACCTATATATGAATATTTATATTATGCTACAAATAAAGTATATTGTTTATAAATGTTAAAAATACCACCATGCCTAATAACATACTGACATAATGACAATGTTTACATTGAGGCATCATAGATAAAAAATATAGCATTCAAACAAATGACGTCTTTGCTTTAACAGTGCAATGACATTAGTTTACTTATCCATTATCATCTAAATTTTAATAAGATTAGNTGCAAAATGTGTCCAGTAAAACCTGTTCATTATGATTCTGTAATAAATCTCTTGACTAGCTGTTTATTAGAAAACTGTCCAAATCTCCACATAACATATACAATACTGTAAAGAACCCTGTCACCATGTGCCATGATCAGTGATGTACTGTAAGATATATCCCAGATAGACCTTTATAAATCTTTTAGAAAAGTGCATTCTTATCCACACTACTACTAATAAAAAAAAAATTCCATTCATGCTGTGCTCATTTAAATGGACTGCTCTATTATCTGGTGCTCTGTTAATTAATAGGAATCCTAATATAAAATATAGCAGAACATAATGGAAAAGTACTCAAGCAAATTACTACCTTATCCAATTCTCTGTTAAAGGGACTCAACTGTTTATTATTTTCATTTATAATTCATTTAAGTAATAAAGTTAAATATAAAATAAAAAACTTTTTATAAATACAATTAAACTGATTAAGTATTGTACATGGCATTATAATTTTTTTGTTTCCATAATATATATCTAAATTATATTTTGAAAAACAAACAATTATAATAATTATTGAAACTGTACAATTTACAGCACATGATATAATAACAGTAAAATCTTTGTGATGTAATATAACACTATCTGTTTTTTTTGTAGACTTCATTAATACTGAATAAACTGTTGATATTACTATGACATAATTATCAACAGTTTATTTAGTATTAATGAATTTACAGATAACATATTATATTATACCACAAAGATTTTACTGTTATTGCATCTGATGTTGTAAATTGTATATTTGTAATAATTATTAAAACAAAAATAGTAATTTGTTACACCACAAAGTAACTAAGAGTGTTAAGAGTTCTTAGTGTGAGACACATAAGAGGAAACTTATGTTAGATAATGCAATGTGAAGTTAATTCTAATTTCTGGTGACTCAGCTTTTATTTTATGTTTTAACTATAAAAAGAAGATAAAAAAAATTAACTGCTATATATCATATCACTTTTTCAATTCCATATCTATTATAAATTTATTTTTATAAATTATCGAATACTAATCTATTTTACATAAAATGGATTTTAAATTTGATGATATTAAAATTTAATCATGAGTGGTTTTACTAATAATAATAATTGTTATTATTTATTAACATGAAAACACAGATTTAGTATTAAAATGTTTCCTGTGAGAAAATTAAGCTTTTTGACAATAATAATAGTTTTAATTTTATCATGATGTCAGAATAAAAACAAAAACATTTTCATAAAATTGAAAATCTATTAAAATTTATTTGGCTGAAGCCTTAAAAGACAACAGCCTATTGCTTTGGGGACTCAGATTCAAGTCTGGTCAGCAACCACAGCAATTTTTCAGGATAATCTGTCCCACACATGTCCCTTCCTTTTGGCAGACTGTGAACATGATAAAGCCCATAATGACCACGAGGAAAAAGTTCCATTAATGCCCACAGGAGGAAGGAATTTAAAAAATTTATAACATTATTTATAAAATAAATATACATCAACAACATTTTCACAAAAACAATAATTATTTTTATAATAAATACATAACTAATATAGCCATACAACATTATAATAAAAAATAAAGACAATAAAAAACAGCACAAACAATTAAAATATTTTTCAACTTTTGAAAAATATTGAACAAATATATAACTGTCCTTATTAAATCTCTCTCTCTCTAAAATTTAGTAAGTTGTCAAACGTAAGTGAAAATTAAACAACAGTCTTGAAGAAAATCTGTTTCATTTATAGTTTGAGCATGAATGAATAAAGATAAGAACACACAAATATGATGAAATAAAATACAANGATTTTCTCATGTGCTGGGCTGTGATTGGCTCATGTATTTAAGTGATCGTAAAACACGAATTCATATAAAACGGAATGTATCTCTGTATTATAGGGAGTCTACTGTATTTCCAAGATAAAAAAAGTTCTTCCTTATTTGAAGGACAATGACTAAGATCTTCCAGTAAAGATATTATATGTTGTAGTTTGACAGTATGTACAAATACAATATAAAGCTACAAAAGATAATGCAGATAATATTACAGAATAGAAGAAAATGACAAAAACAAAAAAACACATATACAAAAAACAAAAAAAAAACAATTTTGACAAAAATGCCAATAAATTGTTTGTTATAATTACACTGCAACATAATTCTATTTACAGATATTGTTTTTATTAACTATAAATTATAAAAAAATTATTTTAAGAATATAAAATATAAATACCTTGAAGAAGAAATTAATCATTTTGGCAAATAACCAAGAATATATAAACTGATGACTATCATAAATGAATTTGTGCTGCAATAAAATAAGATATTACATATTTGAGCTATATTATCATGCAATTTTGAAAATATAAATAGGTTAATTAATAAGAGCATGCTTTTATAAAAAAAAAAGTAAATATCATAAGAAAAAGCCAGTATTATAATGTAAAAGCTTATTAAAATACATATAAATGAGTTACTTATGTTTGCATAAAATTTAACCAGTGAAATTAATTATTTTACTTAGATATTTAATAGTAATTTTTGTTTAAAAAATTACTAATGATGTTTAGTGTAAGCAATAACTATTATAAAAAATGAAAAAGTTAAATGGATTCAAACAGAAGTCTATTGAGACTGCAAAACTATAATGCACAAATTAAAGAGTATACAAATACAGGTATAAAATTTACACTCATATCTCAATGTTAATATAAAAGTACAATAATACAAATCAAATAAGATTGCACCAGTTGCAGAAAATTATAGCCATAAGATACAACTAATAATTATATTAACATTTTAGCTATCTGTAATATAAAATAATCACAACTCGTGTGTTCTATTTAAACCCAAGTCCTTTAATCATTAAAACATATCAATGTAATACACCATCATCAGTCAAAAATATCAAATAAGTTTGGTATTAGAATTTACACAAACTAGTTTAATTAAAGCATATATTCTGGATCATCATTACAAAAAATAAAAATTACTTAAAATAGATAATGTAAAATGAACTTCTAATACATATTAAAATAAATATAATTTAAAAAGTGAATGACCAATTTATAATAATCCTCATTCTTTACTGTTTTTTTATTCTTTATCATTAATTAACAGTAGATTGGCCATTAAAAGAAAAAAAACAAAAAAGAAAACACTAATATTCATAACAAAATAGTTTCTAGTTTGTATACACTGTAGCCTCTTCAGCTACATTTGCTCTCAGTCTGTATATGATATTACTGAGACATTATTGGACTGCAATTTGAAAAAAAATTATACACCTATAAATTCCCACTGTCATCCGTCTGTCTTTTTGTCCATCCGTCTTTCCTTAATCTCAAGAATGGAGTAAGATAGATGAAAAATGAGACCAGATGTGGAAACCATAGGGGCAGAAGTCCCTGATTAACTATATATGAACTTCCAATGCAAACTGGAAGTCTTGTTATTTCAATTCAAAATTTCCCATGAAAGATGTTAGATAGATGAATGGCACAATTCTGTTGTTAAAGGAAAAGTATGATGTCCAGGGGCAAGCCACTACTAATTTGAGGTGGAGAGCATGTTTTAAATTAAATAAATTAAAAATATGATTACAAATTGCAGCCTGACATTGTGACGATGTCACAATAAATAATTGCTCATTGAGTATACTTTAGTCAATTGGATTCAGAAGTAGCAGAGGTCTAGTCAGGGCAGATCTAGGTTTTTTAGCTGCCCTGACAGGCTTATTGAAGTTCAATGGGTCCCCATTTACAATAAAACAAGTAGTAATATTAATAATATAATAATAATAATAATGATAATTTATAGTAACTATTTTTTACTACACAATAAGTGCTCATTGTTAATGAAAAAGTATTAAAAATTTATGATAATAATTCAATTTTTGTGGCCCCTTGATACTTGAGGGCCCAGGGCTTAATTAAGCCCTATTAGTCCCTATGTAGATCCGCCCCTGGGTCTAGTTAAAGCAACATTGTAAACAAAGCACTTATTTAAAACAATAAACACCAACTGTAGCACTTATTTAGTTCTGTTTGCTAATTCCAATAGATTTTCAAACTCTTGATAGAGTTGGTTTCTGTCATGTTCGCAAAATTTTAGTGAGCAAAAGCAAAGATTACAATTGGAATAGCAAATAAACATCTTAATTACATATTAAAGTCTACACAGCACTAGACAGAGGTCTCTAAGTCAAAAACAAATCCCAGTGTACACAAATGATAAAAAAACTTTGATGGATTAAATCTGCCATTTCTCTAGTAAGAGTAGTGTTTTTACATCGATCATTCCAGAAAAGAAAAGTCTAGTTAGAATATTTTATTTTACAGTTTACATCTGCATTTGCAAAAAAAGTAACTTGGGTTTAAAGAAAGTTAATGATAATAGTATGAAAATTTTTTTAAACTAAGTGAAGAGATGAAGGAAAAACACTTAATATTTGACATAGCAAATCAAAGTATGAAAATAACTGACAACAAACCTAATTCAAATGTAAATATTGCAAAAAGGAAGACAGAAGATACAATGTTTTCTATTAAGAATTAAGAAAGAAAGAAAAAAAAAATTGTTTTTAGATTTTAATTTAAGGAAAATGAAGCAATAATTTATCTTAATTTGTCTAATAAAAATATATCAAAATTGATAACATAATTTAAATTATAGAAATTTTTCTCTATTGTCTGCACTCAGATTTTTCACAACAATATCTCTAGCCATCTTGTATTATAGGGAGTCTACTGTATTTCCAAGATAAAAAAAGTTCTTCCTTATTTGAAGGACAATGACTAAGATCTTCCAGTAAAGATATTATATGTTGTAGTTTGACAGTATGTACAAATACAATATAAAGCTACAAAAGATAATGCAGATAATATTACAGAATAGAAGAAAATGACAAAAACAAAAAAACACATATACAAAAAACAAAAAAAAAACAATTTTGACAAAAATGCCAATAAATT
>NW_019387933.1:7707-8597 GCF_000671375.1 Centruroides sculpturatus | reverse complement strand
TGGGATTGCTCATTTGCCTGTCAATCCGTTCATCTTGTCTAGTTTTTCATTGTGTTCATTTGCTTTTTGCACTGTCTGTCTAGCTGTTAAGTAATATTAAGATTTGCAATCGTGTTCAGTTTTATTAGTATTAAGTAGATATAAGTCTTCCTACTAACAGCAACTTGGCACTAACTTCTACACTTAGCTATTCATGGTGGCACTCAATTATTGGTGTTTGATACACTCAGGTTTTCTTTTAATTAAACCGTTCAGTGAACTACAGCCTTGCAGCATAAAAACTGCACACCAACATCAAACATAGAGAGTACTGTAGCCTTATATATGCCATTCAGAGGAATCCTATCTTTCTCTACTGTCTATCTCCTCTCCCTCCTTCTTCCCCTCCCCTTTCCCTTACTCTCTTTTCTGCCAGGTAAACACTTCATGTACAGCGAATGTCTTTCTTGTATGTATGCATGTATGTTTAATTAATTTAAAATACAGTGAGTGATTGGTTAACGAACATAATCCATTCCAAGACTTTGTTCATTATCCGAATTGTTCATTAACCAATTATCGATTTACCATAGTTTTTATGAAAATTTGATTAATTCGTTCCAGAGACTCCAAAAAATAAAAAATATATACTTTTTTATTTTTTGGATATTTTATTTTTATATTTTTTATTTATTACATTTATTTATATGTAATAGTAAAAATACATATATATGCAGTCTTGCATTTTTATTAGTCATGTTTTTTCCATTTGTGGGGGTTAAAGAATCTGTTTAAAGTCGATTGCTTTTCTTTTTTCTTCAGGATTTTTTGGAAGTAATTAATAGTATTGTAATTGTAGAGATCTCCAACCCCATTAACCTTATTCTGGTTTGGATGCCACTTGGATGATC
>NW_019387933.1:0-4573 GCF_000671375.1 Centruroides sculpturatus | reverse complement strand
CAGCGCTGTCCAACTGGCGGCCCGCCAAATAATTTTTACGGCCCGCGAGTACATTTTACTATGAATAAATTTATGTTACTAAATTATTATTATTAATAAAATTATTTTACTACCGTGTTTCCCCGAAAATAAGACAGTGTCTTATATTAATTTTTGCTCTGAAAAATGAGCTAGGTCTTATTTTCAGGGAATGTCTTATTTTTCCAGGAAGAAGAATTCACATTTATTATTTAACAAAAAAATTCCCAAGTCTAAGTTAGACGAGAGTGACGTATATCCCGTGTGTCGAACTGTCGCCTTTTTATAGCGTCAACATTGGACTCGCTGACCAATTAGTGCTTACTGAACCGTAGCACTATGCAAATGTCATGTGGTTTATCAACAACCTTTCTTGGCCCCTGAAATGTTTGGTGAAGAAAATATGGCCTGCGGGCTATGATAAGTTGGACAGCGCTGACCTAGAAGATGAAGCCCTAAACTGGTACATTGAGCACTCGGACAATCAAAGTTGGGAAGAATTAAAACAGACTTTTGTGAGGAGATTTGGATTACAAGCCACCAAGCCTATTGTGGATTTCGTAAGGTTAAAATATGACCAAAAATAAGAATAAAAAATTATTTCAAAAAAAAAAAAAAAAAGGTCAGGGAAGTTATCACAATTGAAAGACTTCCAAATAATACTGCTAATGATAGAGGGGTTATCCCGAGAAATGGCAAAATATTTCGTAACCGTAAGACCAAAAACTTTTGTAGAATTTTATGAAATAAGCCTGAGAATTGAAGAAAATTTAAAACAAAAATGAATCAATAAGTCACAAGGAGTGATTTTGGTTATGGGATGGAAGAATTTAATTCGGAACACAAAAGAAAGCCAAATGCTTGTAAGATGTGTGAGAGTTTGGGATACCAAAATAGGTTCTATTGGGCTCAAGACTATTGGAATAAGCAAAAATTGCCTGAATGAAAGGAAAAGTAAATCTTGCTGAGGTCAAAAACAATGAAGAATGAAGTGAAAGTAAAAAAGTGGAGACAAAGTGCGAGGAAACAAATCATAAAATAGAAGAGACCAACAAGGAAAGTGTTCAGGAAAATGAATTAAATGAAGTCAAAATCGAGGACACAATACAAAATGGCCAATTCCCTAAAAGTATTAATGAAAGAAATGATAACGATACAAATAAAAATGGTTTTCAATACAAAAAAGGAACAGAAATTAACAATATTGAAGATTTAAATGGGTTGAAAGACAGAAATCGAAAAGTACAAGAAACATTAAGAGAGACATTACCAGATGAATTATCCAATTCAGATCTGAATGTCCTTCAAGATAATTCAACAGATTTTATCTGTTTGACAGACAGCAGCAAATGTTTGAGTAAATAGACCTCTATTCTTCTAACAATGGGTATTTTAATAGGAATCATCGTCGGTCTGGTGACAATTGTAGGAATAACAACAAGATTATCTGTTTACATTTTCCACCGTTGGAATTACAAAAGAAACCACGAGACAAATCTAGAACCTCAAAAGTGCATAGAATAGTTAGTTCTACAACACGAAGACCTGTCAAAAATCAATCTACAAAGTGAAAATTGAATCTACGAGAAGTAATGGAAGAAAATGATTCCCATGTAAACACTTGGATCTAAAAGCAGGGGAATGTAAAGGTGTGGGCTATAAAAAAAAAAATATCTGGCAACATCAGAACAGAAGCTTCGAGATCTGACAACACTGAAACAGAAGTTTCAAGAAGGTGAAGAAGGAAGGACCACGTGTTAAAAAACAGAAATCAAAAGACGGGAAAAGAAACTTTACATATATATTCAGCCATATTCCACTATTCAAATCTAATGTATTCTTGAAAATGATTCAAATAGCAGATTTCCTGATATTCAAATCTGTAAGGATTACATTATTCCCTTATGGAAAAAATTTTAACTTATTCCAAGTCTATCCAAATAACACCATCCAATTTTTCCAAACGATACTAAAACTGTAAAAAACAAACCTATTTACCTATCAATCTATGTTTTTAGCAGGATATTAACTATTATAAACTCCAATTTCCTTACAAGAATGAAGCATTAATGCCAAGCATTTAATTACATATCAAACATTAAATGAAATAAACTATAGCCCAGTTTAATCCGGCAATTGTTTGACTTCAGGTTTAAATGTTTATATTTTTATCACTTCAAAGATTAAATTTAGAGTATTTTCATATCTTTACTAAGTAAAATATTTAACAAAAATGTTCAGGCAATTCTAACAATTTATGTAGAGCAAATAATTAATCTAAAAATAATTTAAATAAATAATGTGTAAAAATGGTAAATGTCAACTCTATCATCAATAAATACATTAAAAAAATTTATCATATTTCAAACTGGATTCTAAAAAAAATTAAAAACAAGTATTTAATATTAAGAACATATTAATATTAAATAACATGTTAATATTCACTACTTTTTTAAAACTCTGCTCTATGTATACTAAGAGGGACTTTTTCATACTCATCATGGGTACACCAAGCCCACAATGGGGCAACTGGGTGATGAGGAACAGACTGCCCACAAAAAATTCAAGGGTTTTTGACTGTCTAGATTTGACCCAGGTTCCCAAAGCATTGTGCTGATTGATGCCTTAACTGCCTTGACCCCCCCATCATCAATATTTGCTGCTGAGGTCTTCTCTTTATTTTTATAAGTGATTTAGAAAATATATGATTTCATCAATAACCAATGATGTTTCATTATTTTATTTATATATTTAGCTTCTTTTAATTGTTTCTAATTTTAAGAAATATATGAACTGAAATAAATATTAATTTAAAAAATTTAGTTTTAATACTAGAAAAGCAAATATTACTAAAACAATTTATAATTTACCTAGAGAATTTTTATTTATTTCTCCTTCAAGATGATATTGAGTCTCTTGCTGAAAAAATTAGTATATATCCTTTATTAAATAAAAATATAAATTAATAATATTTTAAAATATAATACCTACTTTTGCTTCTAATATCACAACAATTGTCTGATGAGGATGATTTAGTATATCAAAACCTAAATGTTCAGCAAATGTATGGAACTCTATAGCATCCATTGCAACAAAACTCAGAGTACGATTTGTTCTGCAACCAAGACCTGAAAAATTGCTTCTCCAATCAGATGCTATCACCTGAGATACATTTGGAAAACTAACATTGCTGTAATTCATAGCTACGTAAAAATGCCTGCATTTCTTCTTTTCCATAATTTGTAGTAATTTCATAACTCTATCATCTTGTACACCTACTGATTTACTTCCATAGAGAATATCTGAAGCAAATTCATCTTTAAAGTTTTGATCATGACAATTTACTGATATATGATGATAAGAGCCATAATTCAGAGGATATTCAAAATCAATGTTAGCACAACTATGGAATAACAAATAATTTGGAATCTTGACATGTTTTATTGTTTTGGAAATAATTTTATCACAGTTACTTTTACTGGAAATCTTTTTTTGTTCCCCAGAATAAAGACAAGCTACACATGAACATTTATTTAGAGGAAACTGATTACTTTCTATTGATTGACAACATTGCTGAGTACAATATTTACAACTTTTATATTCCTGAAATGATGAAATATATGATGCACATTTTTCTTTGAGATGATTCAATTCCTGTTGTAAAGCATATCGTTTTAAAATCAAATGTTGTATAAGTGATTTAACAGAAGTAGAAGAATTACAATTGTAAAATTCTAGAGCTGTTTCTCTGAGCTATAAAATAAATTATAAAATTATTATGAATCAATAATGAAAATTTTATTTTAAAAAAAAATTCAAACTTACTAAATCATAATATGGTGCTAAACCAGCCATTTGATTTCTTGGTGTAAATAATAGGAGAATTGGTGATTTTTCAATTATTTGTGAAAGTAAACTGCTTTTTGTTCCAGGTGGTGTTAGCCAAGAGGTTACCTATAAATAGACATTTTTCGAAGTAATCAAAATTATTACATTTTATATAGAAAAATTATAAATTTTATTTATTTTATACAGATTGTATTACATTTAAAAAACTTAACAAAGCCCAAAAGAATATGCTTTAATATAGGAAATGCCTGGAGGAACACAATATAAATGGAGGATCTGATCAAAATCCCAAAATCAATCAAATTCCAAAATTAAAAGCTAGTTATTGTCACAGTTCTAACATTTTCTTAATAAAATGAAAATTTCAAAAGAATAATTTCAAAAAAATTTTGATAAATACATATTATATTTTATTATAAATACATAAAAGTAAATTATAAAAAACATTAATTGTGAATTAATTTGTTTATTATACACTTTTGCATGTTTTCATTTTAATATGCTATTACAGTATAATTTGTCTTAAAGAAATCAGATTTATTTTTTATATCAAGCTAAACATATAAAGATTACTCTACAATAATTGATTCTACTATAAATTAAAAGCAAAATACTTCAAAACATTATAATTGTCACAAAATTGTTTGTTGTTTACAAAATTAATAAAATATTTTCTTTAATTTCAAATTGCTATAATTTTCTAGAA
>NW_019387932.1:0-8623 GCF_000671375.1 Centruroides sculpturatus | reverse complement strand
GTAAATCGTTAGTATTTCCTGTAAACCTTTTATATAATGCATCTTCTTCCATATTTATTCATATAATTCTTAGTTTATCGATAAAGATGACATTTTTTTTTGTTAATTTCTGGCAGTAAAAGAAAGTTTTTAATGTCTCGTATACAAAATAATGTAAGACGACGAATGCGCTAAAGTAACGAAAGAGGCATCAAACTATTTGTAAAATATTGCTTTATAATTAATTAAAGATTCGATTTAATTTTAAATACAATCCTTAAGATCAAAAATACGGTATTTTTAAATGCGTTACGACTTCACTTTTACAATTTGCGAATACGTCGACCATTCAAACCTAACGTTATTGTTGTAAATATAGAAAAATAATAGAAATTAAGGATGCATCTTGTTTTGAAAATTCCTTTCTAAGATAAATATATAAAGTTTAAGAGAAATTATCCGCGAAATACATAAATAAAACTCCGCTACCACCGGGACACCCGGAGGAGGAGGAAACGAAAGGGGCAAATTGTTCAAAGTCCGAGCGAGTAGGGGTCCGGCGCCATGTTTTTTCGTTTATTTCCTTCGCTTTAATACCGTATAATAATTTTAAATTTGTTATAGGGCCCCGATACCCTCTACGGCCACGACTACTAGTTTGTATGATTTTAGTCATACAAATTTGCAGATAATTAATTAATTAAATATATTACGGCAATTCCGACGTAATTTTTTTAGTAGAATAAACGGGAAAGAGAATAAATCCCCCAACATTCCGTAATAACACAGCTAAAAATCTTAATACGCAATAGTTTCTTATATTATTATATATAGACTATAATAATTAATTTTTATAAAAATTAATTTATCCGAAATTTTTAATGTAAGGTATTTTATAATCGATAGGGCCATATACGTGGTTACCATAGTAACAGTTGGTGTTTATGTTAGTGTCTACGGTTCTAACACATGGTTTTAACGATTATATAAGGTGTGGCACTTATTATTTTATTAACAATAATAACTAGCGTTTATTATTATTATTTTTAAATGCGTATTTTAAGAGAATTTAAGGTGTTAAGCCAAGATCTCTCGCATATGCGTCTGGACCGGGCAAATTATCAATCGCGTTTTTCTAGTATCGTAAGCAGAAAACAATGGTTTATCTCAATAATTTCGCTTTTTTATACCCACTCGCATACAATATAATAAGCTATTTACTTACTAGAAACTTTAATAGAATCTTCTCCGAAACAGGACATTTTGCCACCATTTCACCTCGCACTTCCACCCAGCTTTTATATATAAAAACACCCTATCGCCATCTAGTGACGGGTGGCTTAACTATAACAATTACAAATCTTCCAATTACCCAATGCCGCGTTAACCAATAGAAATCTCTAACTCGTACCTAATTACAACGCGTAATCGTTAGGTAATTCTTCCGTTTTGTGTGGTAAAGTAAGAACGGTAATAATGCATCGAAATAAACGGCAGAATCATTGGAATAAGTACTGTTTGGTGCGAAATTACGTAAAAATCAGTTACGAGATTTTACTTCATTTTTCTCAATTTTTTCCCAAGTTTGAATTTATCGATTACTCGGCTAACCTGCTCGATGATAATTGTTAAGACTGACGTGGCTAAACCTAAACACAATAGGTAGAAAGCCCCTTGCAAATCTTTCAGCTCGACGTTTCTACCTCCTCCCTTCAGAGTGGTGTCTGTCACTTCGCATTTCTGTTCGATCCAACTATATTTTTTATGCCAGTGAGATAACATGCCGGTTTCCCATAATTCTTTAATTCTGCAACGAAAAATTAAATATTGGCAGGCGTAAAACGTATAGATTTTTCGAGATAAACATCGAGCCGATCTACGTACATTTGATTAAACGAGCGAAAGTACGGACTTCCTCTTCTTAAGCCCATAGACATTTCTAATTGGTAGTATCTGTAATGAGGTATGGAAAATCGGCAGCGGCCGTGCCGATTGAAATCTTTATTGATGATTCCTAACAGATGATAGATATCGTCCATATAAACGGCTCTTCCGGCTTCGAGTTCCTTTTTGATGTACGAATTCATCCGTACTCCTTGGCCTCGGATCGAATATTGTTTGTGGAGTTGGTTCATCACATGGGTGGTCGACGTCTATAAAAATAACTGGTTAAATATTCGTATGATAAATTAAATGGAAACGTTTTAAGGTATCTTACTTCCATTTCTTCGATAATAGGAGCAGATTTTCCGATATATATCTTTAAATGTGGCGCGTTAATGATATCTTTGATATTCTCGACGATCCATTTTGCTTCGGGGAAGGTCAAGAATGCGATGAGATTACCGCTGTAGGTGGAAAAAATTACTACCATGGCTAACCACCACGTACCGGCGATCATTCTTCCAGAAATAGAATCCGGTGTGTAAATTCCTCCTAACAAATATACAATTTATATTTACAACGCGTAAATTTTACTCGATAAATTAAGTTAATTTGGCAAATTTCAATGTAGAAATTTTTCATTAAAATGTCGTACGTCCGAAAATTCATCCGACCACTTGGTAAGAAAATTCAGATTTAGTAATAACAAAAATAATCTGGATAACGTTAATAGAGAATTCGCCATTGCTAGAGATAGAGGCCCTAGACAACGATTGTATCGATGATTAAGGCAACGCGCGACAGATCCACCAAAGAGAAGGTGTCTGGCGGATGACTTTTACGGGAAACTCACCCCTATTTAGGTGTTAGATACGCGAAGGAAACCGAAAAGTTCCACGTGGTCTAGGAGCAAACCCGCGACGAGTGTTCGGATTTTTTTTATCCACTCGACTACTGGTTGGCATTCGATGCGGGTAAAATATATAATCATTTAGCCTATATCTTTAAACAAAAGATATTATAAGATAATTTTTTATGTTACTTATTACCCGAAATCTGTAAATTTAAAATATGATAAAAATGTTAAATGTTGTGATTTTTAATTAAAAATATTTTCTAGTCTAATATTTTTCCAGTCATCGGGATGCAATTTGAAAAATTTGTAGACCTATAAATCCCACTTTCGTCCGTCCGTCATTAATCTCGAGAACGGCGTTAGATAGATAAAAGTCGAAACCAGATATAAAATATTAGGAGAAGAAGCCTNATTAAGGCTTACTGTGAAGAACTTCACTTCTATTATACTATTTCAGATGCGGGTTTTTGCGTTTATGATTGCGTTTTAATAGGGTACGTCAACAGAATGTACTGTACACTAAGAAGAAATTTTTCGAAAAATTCCCCCTTCCACAAGGGAAGTGTTATAACACATTTATAATAGATACATTTTGAGCCACAGCAAGGCGTGGCAGGGTCTGCTAGTAGACATATAATTTAATTCTTTAATTATTGTACGCTTCCTTTTTCTATAAAGACGAAACGAACAAAAATATAGAATAAATTCTACATCAACGATTATTAAATGAATAAAAATCAAAAGAAAAGGTCTCTATTGATACTGACATTAACTTTTTTTCATTTTTTGTGTGTTTTATACGCAAATACATGCATTTACATAAGTTATCTCGACTATATTTTACCCAAAATACTTTTATTTATAACTTTTATTAGCTACATTTACCCGTAAACTACAAAAGATATAATTATCATTAATAAATCGACTTTAATTTCATTTAACAAGAAATTTTTGTGGAATATTTTCAAATCATTTTCCTATTTGAATTTTTAAATCGAATAATTTATTTGTATCCATTTTATTATCTACAAATACATTAGTTTCCTTCTACAAATCTTATATTAAAAAGTCCATTCGCTTCGTTTAATGAAAACGAAATTAACAACTACGTTAATTTCTGTCGCATTCGCTTTTCGTTTGCGTTTTAGAAATTATAGAAATTATATTAATTTTTGATTCTTTCTTCTGCACGGCTCTAAGAGGGCCTTTTAATTATACCGCGGCGATTTGGGCCAGATCCACGGTGGGGCGACCGGGTAGCGAGAGAGGCGGGCCAGATATACCCAGAACCCATCAAAATTTCTGGGGGTTTTTCGATTCCGGCTTCCCCAAATCGATAATTTGGTTGGCTCGATGGAATGTGGCAACGTAACACGCGGGTGCTGTGCCAAGGGTGTGCCTACCGAGAGACCTTTTTCTCGGAGCTATAGACGAAACTTTAGCCATTTCGGCCACCGTTACCGATTAATTTCCATTGTAAACCAGCAACGTGGCTACCAGTCGCAAAGCGAATTCTTTACCACTTGGAAAAACATTTAATATTTCGATTAAAAGTTATATTAATTAATTTAGACAAATTTTGCGTTCGAAACAAAGTTAAAGTTAATTTTGTATCGATATTCTGACGAATAATGTCGCTCCGACTATCTTTCGACGCTTTTACAGCCATCTATCAAAATCTCACTCGATTCTTTTAACGTAGCGTACGACAACCTCCAGGTTAATTAAAATGAACTTTTCTTCGATAAATAAAACTTTATGCCGGTTAATATCTGAAAAACCAATTTTATATTTCTTTCATTCATCATTATTGTTTTTATTATTTTATTTCTCAATAGATCCAGGCAAAGCAATTAAACATCAGTTAGACACGGCATTCGATCCAGGCGAATAACCTCAAACAATAAGAATTGCATATTCCGAGGCATAAAGACGAGTTCGAGATTTAGCGTTTAGAAAGTCATTCGATCTGGTAATTACACCGTCGTTTGAAAGGCAAATTCGCGGATACGGTCTACGGAGGTTTATCGAAGGGTTACCCGTTTAATATTTATAACCAAGATCTCTTGGCCAGTATTCGCATATCGAGCTTCGACGTTTCTCTATGTAAAAGATTATCAATTAATCATCGCGTGGACATTATACGCTCGAAATTTTAAAACAGAAAGCGCTTTTCTTTAAATATTCGGGTAATCGGGATATCTTTTAATCATTTTAAAAATTAACTTTTACACTTTAATATTAGGAATTACAATTTCGTAATATAATTGTAATTTTAAAACGCTTTTGACATCGTTACGTAGACATATTTCGCTTTTAAAAATTGAATATGTACGATGTCAAATGCAATATTAGGATTGGATCGATGGAATAAGGCAATTCGACACACGCCCACAGCGGTACTTTCCGGGAAGACTTTCTACGGGAATGAAAAACCGAATTTCCGAGTAATTCTCGAACTCGGGTGAAGGTCGGATTCGAACTTTTCCATTTATGTTATATCCTTCTAATTTTTAATCCCCCTTTTAAGTAGTTAAAAAATGAACGATTATATCCGGTAAATATTGCTAGTTTTATCGTCTTACTAAATTAAGGTACCTGTTAAGAATGTATTATGTATATCATATTATACGAGTATACGATAAAATATGCTCTAGATGGATCCCGTACAAAACGAAAATCGAAAATTATGGGCGAAAAGAAGAGGTTTTGAAGTTGGATCGGCGAATCTTCGGTCGAAGACTTTCGAGTGAAGATAAGAGTAAAAAGAGAGAGGAAGCGAAAAATGATTCTCCGACAAAACATCCAAAGGATGCGAGAGTTAGTGGGCGCCCGCCAGAATGGTGAAAATATCCGAAGGTCCCAGCAGATAGAAAGTTTCCACTAGAATCTTTATATCAAAAAGATTTAGACAATAGCGATCTTCACCGGAGTCCTCGGATGTAGACGTTACCGAACTTCCTTCGGCGTCCTGGCAGCATCCGAACGTATCCACCCGGAAAACCTCGAGATCATCGAGACAAAACCAAAGTAAGTAGATTGAGATTGGCTTTTACGAAGTTCTAAAGGGAGATGGAGCCGAAAGGAAAACGGAAATCGAAATCCAGCGTAAAGTGCTCCGTCTCAACGTTCGAAAAAGTTAAAATAGAGAAGAAATTCTCTCGCCGTTGCTTCGGCACAGCCGAGAAATTCGAAGAGAACGTTTTTTCCGATATCTTTCAAAGATGGCGGAAGAGGCTTTCAAATTAGTGCAAATTTTGATAGCTTTACCTTCTCTTAATTCGATTTTTTTCTTCGACGAAATATTTAACCTTCGATTCAATTAATCTCGTAGACCTCGTATGGCCGAAGCCGAAAATAAAAAAAAAATAAAAACAAATGGAGGAATTTGGGAAAGAAATGACGGTGCATTTTGAGAGAACGAAGAGACATTTCTTCGCCATTCCTCGAGATCGTTAAAGCGGAAGGGAGAAAGCAGAAATTCATTCACCGCTTTGTGACGCGATTCTCAGACTAGACCAATAATCCCCATGTGACAATTTATCTCGGATGTGACAAAAGACTATTCGTATTGCTTTTTGAAATAAACGGCAATACATTCCGATGCGTGTCATTTAAATATGGATGACGATTGCGTTGGGAATTTTATCATCATTACGATTTAACGTCGACCAATTTTAATAACTTTTAAAATAGATTATGGGTTAAAATCGTGAATATTCGTTCGATCCTCTTATTGTATATAACCATTTATACACATATATATACACGTATTTATGCTCATTTTCGGGTCATTAATATGTATAGGCCTATTGTTTTGCGCGAGACTTTAATTTTTTTGTAAAATTTTACTATTTATAAAACACAATTTAAAAATTGTGTTTGTATTTGAATATATTGCCAGTGGCGTAACTACGGCGGACCGAGTCGCCCGGCCTCCTCCGAAATCCCACCGCAAACAAATATAAAAAATTAGCCGATGAATCTAGGTCAAATAATGCGATACTAAATCGCGCGACATCATCGGGCCGCGACAGTTACGTTACGCCACCGGACAAACTACCAGTTTTAAGTGTATTTACGTAGAATTAATAGTGATAATAAGAATAGAACAGTTTTTGAAACTTCAAATACAGTAATTAATTCTCTCCCTCGCGGGGAAATTTCGAAAAATCCCTTCTTAGTGTACATTCTCGTGACGTACACTAAGAAGTACCCCGCGTACCAAATTCAACCGTTTGTGCTTTGCACTTTATTATTATTATCAATCCATCTCGATTATATTATAAGATTATTCTAATTTCCTTTAAAATTTGAGATAATTAGTGAATATTGGAACGGAAGAATTAATTTTAATTTACAGAATAATATAATTATTTCAAAAAATTAATTCCGATTAAATTAATACAATATACGCAAGGCATTTCTTCTTATCGTAAACGATCGCGTGTATAATTTTTTTAAAAATGTGTTTTTATACTGTAAATATGAATTTTCTAACCGTAGTTAAGTCAGAAATTACGGTGTTAAGAGTAATAGACTCGAGAAACGACGTTACGTCACAATGAAATTCTCAACGTAAACGTAAGGAAGAATTTTATTTCATGGAAATTTTCCCAAGACGAAATAAATTAGAATTATTCATGGAATAATAATAAAGTAAGAAACATGGTGAATTTTATGTAAAACTAATCTATATTTAGCGTCTAATCAATTTTACCGAGTTCCTGGCGTGGCCGGAAGCATTTAACTAAAGACGACGTTGATTAGATTTTTATCCGTGTCAATTCGAACTATAAGCCCGCCAGGTCAAAGACCCAAAGTTATTTATCGCAGTAGTCGATTCCCGTTTATCCACAACTCTTATCGAAAGATCTAAACTCTCGATATTTACAAGTTTTACCGGAAAAGGTAATTTAAATATTCTAATTTGTATAGATTGGTGATTCTTCACCCAACGAAGAAATCCGCGCCACCGGTCCGTCGGCCAGGCGTTTAGCCATTTCGTCACTGTTCGTTGTTGGCAATAAAAGATATTTCGTAATTCGTAATAAATTTGAGAAGGTAAATATTATTCAAATCCAGTAATATACCTTTTAAATTGGATAATGAAAAGTAATAAATCCTTATAACATTAGGAATCGTCTAACAGATTTTTTAACTCTCCTCCCGGAGAGATTAACAGGGTCTCTTTAAGAGCCAGCGTATTATGGGTCTGGCCGGACCGGTAGTAAAAAATATGGCCCGATATATTCGGATAGACCGGCCGGACCAATCGAAAATCCCTGGGTTTTTTTCCATCCGTCCGCATCCCTGGAGATTCGAGCCGCCGTCCGTCTAACAGTTAAGCTTATACTAAATTGTAGTTGTATTTGTATAGCGTATTATTACAGACAATTCCGTTACTCGCGATTTACTTATTCGGGTTATTTCGTACGCGCTCGAGCGGTTATCGTTGTTATTATTACTATTCGAATGTTTAATTCGTGCACGGAACCTAAATTCTGTTTCTTTGCCATTTTCTTCGTAATTTTTCCAATAGCTTTCCAAATCGATTTAAAGCGGCCTAAAAATATAATAAAGAGTTTAACGTCCCTGGTTTATTTGAATTTTGTAGTTATAATTAATGACATATAATAACACGAAAAAGCTAATTCTAAGCGTTGTTCCTAAGTAAATTTCATTGGTATTATGATTTTCGATATCTACGTATTCACGTCAATATTCACGCGTATTAAATTCTCTATTGATAAAAACATCAAGGGCAATTGTGTAATTACGTGTTAATTACACGTAATTACACAATTACGTGTAATTACAATTTGTAATTACACGTAAATTCTCAATTCGTAGTTACTAGACAGCGGATTACCTGGTCAATTCGTAGTTACTAGACAGCGGATT
>NW_019387931.1:7780-8900 GCF_000671375.1 Centruroides sculpturatus | reverse complement strand
ATAATCTTAGAAATAGTTCTAGCTACATATTCATAGTAATAGTTTTTTTTTAAATAAGTTAGGAAATTTCAGGTTCTATACATATTGTCACAACTGGAAAGTTGGATCATTAAGCAATTTAAATTGGAACTTTATTATTATTATTATTTTTTGCCCTAAAGTTTAACAATGAGAGTATGATTGAAACTAACTTTGAGTTTGGCCAGGCCTAGAATAGGTAATGAGGAGCAAGTGCTGAATGTATCCAGGACTTATCATGAAACTTTCTAGTTCCTAATCCAGACTCAAACATGGGTCCTCCAGAGTGACAGATCTTTAAGACCTGTCAACCAGGACAGGAAGATCTAATACTAACCAATCTATGGATTACCGTCTGGAAAACATTAGTCTACCAGGTGTATAAGCTTAAATCCGCTGTTTGCTAATAGATGGCGTATGCGAGCGTATTAAGTTACCATGACGACGCCATATTGTTTTTTTGATGATTTTGACATCTGTCAACATTAATCAGTGCACATCATCAGATATTTCATACAACAACATATATTTTTTTTCTTGTAATCATGTCTACTTTTGTGCCAGAAAAAAAAGCATATGCCGCAAGCTTTGCTTTTCTGCTTTAATTTGAAGAAATCGGCTGCCGAAGAACATCGAATGCTTGTGGAGGCTTATGGAGACAGAGCTTTATCGGAAACCACGTGCAGAGATTGGTTTCATCAGTTCAAAGATGGAAATTTTTACCTGAGCGACAAGAAGCGTGAAAATCGGCCCAGGAAAGTTGAGGACCATCAACTGCAGGCTCTTTTGGATGAGGACGATACCCAATCGCAAAAAATGCTTTCCGAGCAATTGGGTGTTACTCAACCAGCCATTTCCATGCGTCTACGTGCCATGGGAAAGATTCAGAAGATCGGAAAATGGGTGCCGCATGAATTGAACGATAGGCAGATGGAGCGACGCCAAAACACATGCGAAATCTTGCTCGCCAGACAAAAAAGAAAGTCGTTTCTGCATCGGATTGTAACTGGCGATGAGAAATGGATATATTTTGAGAATCCTAAACGCAAGAAATCGTGGGTTGATCCAGGCAAACCATCAACATCTTTCCCAAGACCAAATC
>NW_019387931.1:0-1107 GCF_000671375.1 Centruroides sculpturatus | reverse complement strand
TGGTGCAGAAGTGATAAATTCATCGGTATTGCCGATAGGGCAGATGTCTGAAGACGCTCAAGAGTCTACTAATAAATACATTAAAAAGTTTCGAGAAGATTTTGCAAGAAAAGTTCCCGAGTGAAAACAATGGAAGACATTATTTTACGCCTATTATTTAATATCCGATCCGTTTATTTCGAGTTTGTGCAAATTACCTCGAAAAAACTCAAAGTCGTTGCTTCCAGAAGCAGTTTTATTTAGTTGCGCCACGTATACCAGCAAGTACGGGAAGCTCCAGCGATTTCAAAGTTGAATCATCTGATTGTGAATCAAATTATTCTTTGGATGACGAGGCATGAACTTTTAATCAACCGATTGTATGTTTTATCATATTAAACAATATATGGATTTATTTTGTACTTTTTCTATAAAAGTGGTTCGTGTTAAATCCGCCATTTTGTTTTTATTTCAAATTTTGACTTTCGATTCGTAATCAGCGATCCCGAAAACCCTCGAATACTGATTTTCAGCCAAATTGATAACGCTTTTGACTTTTGGCCAGCTTTTTGGGATTTGGCCCCACTGTGGGGAGGCCAGCCGGCCACGTGGAGTTTTACGGGTTTTCTCCTCGTCTGTAACGCCTGAGTACAGGCCATTTCCTGCTCTATATACAGAATGGCCATATTATTTAATCTTTTGTTTCCCTTAGTATTCATTAAATAAGTTTTACCCGCTTTAAAACAAAAAACGACCTTTCTCCGGACGCATTAGATGAGAGAATTGTTTAAAAAGTTTTCAATAATATTTCAACATTCGGAAATGCACAAGACATTTCTTTGGTTCAGACAAGATTTATTTAATTTTTAAACTTTTATAGCTAAATATTTCATAATTTTCCAGGCGAAAAATATTTGTTTAAGAGAAACTAAGATACACTAGTACGAAGTTAAAATTTTGTGTGGCGCCATCTGTTATGAGATTTCATTAAAAAATAACTTTTTTTTATTATTAACTCGCGGGGAGAGGGAATTTCGACACGTATACAGTAGACCCCCTATAACACTGTTGATAATTCAGTGTTATATGAATTCCATGTTGTACGAGTCGCTTAGATTTTACAAACAC
>NW_019387930.1:6334-23971 GCF_000671375.1 Centruroides sculpturatus | reverse complement strand
AATATATCGCACAGTATTATAATACTTTTACTTCTAGCTTATTAAATAGTAAAGTAGTGGCTAAACAGATTCATATATTAAAAATCGATTTATAAAATATTTAACAGTTTCAAATTTCAAATAAAATAGATGTAATTGAAATGAATTCTTTTAACTTATTCTAAATTAGATTTAGCAACTTATTTCTTAGAAATCATTTTATGTCAACGAAAATGCTATTATAGTGAATCCATCTGATCGAATATCTGCACGTAACCCATTCAAAGCTCCACAGCAGCCTCATAAATTCGGACGATTGTCAAACATGTATAAAAATCAAGTCATATTTCCTTATTCAATCCCGGGCTTCAATTACAGTATATTTCATGTATTAGCGTATTTGTATGTTTCATGGAATTTTAATATTATAAAATTGAATAACTTCGAATTTTAGAGGTGTCACAAAACATATTTGTTGACGAACGATTAAACACTAAGCCAAAACTAAGTCTGCTTCAATCCATATAGCCTAATCATCTATTAACAAAATAAGTTATGTATGTGTGTACAAACATGTCACTTACAAGCAGTTTGTTAAGTTAACAATGTTAATGTAAGCTAGGTACACGTAAAATGTGACTGAAAATGAACGAAGATAGAATCATACTAGTCGTATACTACGTAACTGCGTATAGTCTACATTATATTGCAAAAAGTGATTGGACATCCTTTGAAAACATGGAAAATCTTACATCAAGGTAAGTGACACGTTTATCTGCATGATAAAATGCCTGAGTAAGTTGTTCTGATAGTAGTACTGTGCAATTATTTTATTTAAAATTCCGAAGAGTTTATGAAAATATCGTATCAAAACACTTTTGACGAATTCGAGTTAATCAGTTTTATTTAACATTTAATTCCCTATGCTAAACGATCGGGGAAAGAAAATGACTTTCAGTTATTTTCTTTCTCCGTTCCGGTTCGAGCTAACTAGGTTCCACTATATATATACAATCTAATCATATATACAGTATATGGTTACATATAGATATTACGTCTGTCAATATTGAAGAAATACATATATCTATTGTATAACTGAGTATATATATATAATAAAAACTGTACATACATATACATAACATATACACAAGGTGTCAAAAGTCAGTCTCTTGCACCCTTTTCATTCCGAAAATACTTAACTTTGTAATGTGGTTACATAGGAAGTCATGTATGAAGAATTGGATGGAGCCTTTTTTTGTTGACTTTGAAAATATTTTTCAAGATCACTTTTGTTATATCTTGGACGACCATTTAATTAGTATAAAAACATTCTCTGGTTTCAAATAAATACATTTAGGACTACATAATTTGCAACTTTAAATTTATGAGGAGTAAAAACGATTTCGTAAAAATTAATTATGTAACTGCTACCAAATCAACCACTATTTATCTTTTGCTCATATCGGCTATCGTCCATCTTCAATCGTAATCCTCATCACTATTTCACTGCAACCAGACATGCCATTTTATGATTGCTGCGCTTTCATTCTCGCTGGCCACTACTATAGTCGATTAACTTTCAGAGAAATGGACCCTTATAAAACCTGAATAACTATACTACACATGTATATACCTCATATAGCCTATACATATAGACCTATATTCATAATATAAAAATCTATATTTTTATAATCTTTGTCGAGCAGCAGAATTGATTTTTAATAATTGTGTTATTTACGAAAAATGATTTTTGGTTATTTTACTTTTTCTTAAAAAAAAATGTTTCGAGCTCGAATGTATCAAATCAGTTTTAAGATATTTTTTATTCAGATTAAGAAATGTTGATTTTCAAAACACTTGTTCAAATAAATACACAAATGGTCTAAATAACGTTTTAGAGATACAATAATTCAATCCAAATATTTTTGTACATTTGTTGATCTTTTCCATTGTAAAAATATCCTAAAAACATTTTCATTTCTGTCAATACCGTATATTCTTTGCAAAACTTAACAGACATTGATAAAAACATTTTTATCATTTCAAATATAATAGAAATCCTCTTATATCTTGCGCACACATCCTAATTTTAGACCTGCATGGCCGCACAATGCCGCACGAAAAATTCCAAATGGCAGCATCCAAAAATTCAATACACAAATTACGGTGAAATAATGCACAAATTGCAATCAGAAATGGAAATATAGCGGAGAAAACGTGTAATTTTTGCGTATCACATATTTTAAATAAAAAAGCGCTATTTGATGCATCAGCTTACTGTTTAAAGACTCGTAACAGGAAGATTTGACATATTCAGATTTAAAAGAAAAATCCGGATAAGTTTATTAATTATTCCGAATGAGCATTCCGGTCATTTGACGAGCTTACTGGAAAAATTACTGACAAAATGAAGTCTCAAGATACATGGAAAACTTGAATATGCCATTTTATCTTTAACAGTAAAATATTGGATGCACTGATCAATATAAAGTAGAATATTAAGAAACCGAAATTGCAGGGTACTATTACGGCATCGTGGTCCAGACCGTAATTCGCTGCGGCATCGCGCGTTTAAAAGATGAATATATGCGAAGTGCATTAACAAAAAATTTCATTTAGCTAATTTATCAAATTAAGACATCTTAATTTCATTATATATAGTCTATTGAAAACAATAAGAGACAAAGCAAAATGCTTGCAAAAGAACACTTGTTTTTAAGAATTTTATACAAGATTACTTGGATAAAATTCCAGATTATTTCAACGTATGAAAAATTTTTATTTTTAATTCTAAATGTTCCAAAAGTAATATCGCATCATACTGCAAGAAAATAAATTACAAATTCGAAAATATATGAAAGGAATTTATGTAGGCTTTTAAACATATTTCTACAAACTGCTTATTAATATATGTTTTATTAAATAATTTTAAGGTATTTAAAATTTTAAAATTTCAGGATCTACTTCGTTAATTAATTTTTTCAATATTTTAAATTAGTGTTGCCCAAACTACGGCCCTCCGCCAAAATCCAGCCCGCGAACATATTTGGCACATTACTTATATATAAGAAATATGTCTAATTTTGGTATATATGGAATATATAAAATATCTGTAGCCCTACTATCTACGACTTACGCTCAGTTTGACCCACCAATCAAAACGTTTGAGCACCTATACATGTAGGGTAAAGGGCATTCTATGGTATCTTAAAGGTAATTTTTCAAAAATTTAAATTATTTTTTTATCTAAAACACTGTTATTTTACATCTGAAACAAAAAATGTATATTAATGTATATGTAGTTCATTTATAAATTTTTTCAATATAAAAAGCTTTCCAGGAAATGAATAACAAATCATATTTATTTTAAAATTCATTAGAGAAAAATAATCTTGTTAAGTAAAACAGAAAGTTTTTATGATTAAAACTAAATTTAAACTAAAGTAAGATTTAAAGACTTTTAGGATATACTACACAATCATAGAGAAACTAAACTTTATAAGACTTTTATAACCGATTGCATTAATGTTAATTCGCCATTGCTTCATCATGTATACGAGATCACTACTCATATGAAATTTCTTTTGGGAAGATTTAATTCAGAAACAGTTCAAGAAGTTCTAAATAAAAACTATCATCAACAGAATAGATAAGAACAGTTAAATTTTCACAGTAATTCTAACTAATAAATCACCCTAGAAATGTTTTCTTACATTTTTAATTTAAATAGTAAAAGTAAGTAAATATATTTCTTAATTTACTTAATATTCTGGTTTTTAAGAAGCTTAAAATTGTTTGAATTAGGTTAATGTTATATGATATAGATTGATAAACATTGAATAAAAAATAAGACTCGTTTCGTTTTAAATAATACAGAATGATTATCTAGAAAATATTTCTTGTTAACTCTGTACATTTCTATTCAGTTAGAAAATCTTAAATAAAATAAGAATTTTTCATGAATCCTAATTAAATATAAAGATGACAAAAATTGACACAATCGGTTTTACGTGGGACACTGCATCCCACGTAAAACCGATTGTGTCAATTTTTGTAATCTTTATATTGAAACAAAAGAACAAATGAATAGAAATAAAATTAGTCAAAGAAACTTTGAAAACTTAGTTTTATTTATTAAACATTATGGAAACTTGCATAATCAATTGTTTGTCGTTTAAGGTTTTATTCAGTCGGTGAATAGAGTTAGTTATACGGGTGACACCCTCTATAACTAGCTCCTTTCAAAATAATTATTTTAGTTAAAAAAAATTAATTTGATACCTATCCTTGGAGCATTAGTTATTTAATACTGTCTTTCTATAGAATTTGTTAACAAATCGTTATATTTAACGAGAACCTTTTTTTAAGTCTTAGCCACATAACGATCCGTCAGTAGAAAATATAAAATATATCTGCTTATTGTCAAATATAACACAAGAATATCATTGTGAACAATTAGTTGTTAGATATTATAGAGTTTAAGTGCATTTGTATCCACCTAAATAGGTACGTTTTTTTTAAGAGAAAACATTCGAAGAGCTGCATAATTGTTGATAATAAAAATTAACGAATATTCGTATTTTGCGTTAAGTTTTAAAAAGCCTGCAAAAGTTTATGAAAAAATAAGAAAAGCTCCTGGAAAACAAATCCTCGGCAGACTGTTTATGAATGGCATAAAAGTTTTATAGAAGATCGAATATCCCTTGTTAACAATGTTTGTTTAGGTCTGAAGACAACTTCGAGTTAGAAGACTAGAAGTTGAAGACTAGAATTTTGCTTATAAGAGCAAAATTTCTGAAAAAGCTAAGTATATACGAAAGTTTTCGAAAATCGCTGTGTCTCGATTAGAGAGATAGCTGAATGTATTGGCATCTCATTCGTTTGTCTTTTCAAAATGAGACAGAAATAACAATGGTGCAATTAGAAATATAGCACCCCTAGGCCCAAAATATATAGGCGCTTCCCAAACTAATAGTACCACTTGAATGGCTTTATTTTATAATTTTAATGCATTAATTGTATTTTTATTGATTTTTAAACATCGAAAAGAGGAATGAGATTGCTATTGAAAACTCGTCATTAGTACTACCACTCTGCTTATACATTTATATATTACGACTACTCAACCGATATGTCTTATTTTGTAAGTAGGGGTACTTAAGCTTTTGATTTTAAATAATTCCTTTAAGAACTGTTTCTACATAAAATTATTTTTTTATTATTTTATCATCATTATTTCGAATTTTCGCGCCCCCAATATCTTTTGCCTCTAGACACGGGCCTAGTAGGCCTAATGAGAAATCCGCACTGAAATTACGGAGGAAATAGTCTTCTCATATAGCGCGCTCTCATAAGTTGTTTGCCATTCAACAGTTTTCGAACAAAAATTCGGTAAAGGTTATTTCGTATGCTTTTTTCCCACCAAATTTATCTTCAGCAAATTTTTTCCTCTTTCCTACACTAAAATAAATTTTCAGTTAGCGTTTTCAGGCGGTAGAAGAAACTGTGAATAAAAATAAACAGTAATTATAAAAGTTTTCTCTCTAAAATATAACCAACAATGATATGGTCTCTAAGTTTTGTTGTTTCCACAAGCAAGTAAATTTTTGACTTCCTTTTATATGAGTATTTTTGTTGGTTATTACCGTTTACTTTTTCAAGTCTTATTTATTATTTAGTTTCTTTGAAAAATTGCATTAAATTTTGAAAAGAAAACATGAAGAGTTATAGTTATAGTTAACGAAATAAATCAGCATAAAAATTGTTTATTTAATTTAAACAAATAGTAAACGAGCAATTATTTATCGTGACATCGTCACAATGTCAAGCTTCAATTTTTAATTTATTTAAAATACTAAATATACTCTCGAATTTAGTAGTGTCTTATCTCTGTGCATCATACTTTTCTTGTTAACAAGAGAATCATGCCGGTAATTCTGTTCAAGAGAAAACTTTTGAATTGAAATAATGCGACTTTCGATCTAACCGGAATATCGGTGTGGTGCTTCCTGCCTCTAAGCTTTCCATATCTGGTCTCAACTTTCATCTATCTAACCCCATTTTCAAGATTAAGGAAGGACAGGTAGACATTGGACGCCACTGAGAATTTATGACTGCAATTTAAAAATTTCAGCCCAATTACAAATTTCAGATCGAATTTCAGTTGAATGAGAAGAAACGTGCGGTGCGTCCAACTTGTTGAAGCATTAAAAAAGTACAAATTTTATAGAAATGTACATGAACTTAATTTTCTAGTAACGAATTTGAATTTTTCAGATTTTTAAATTATCAGCTTGGCTGAACCCACAATGGATTCAGGAAAAGAGCATCCATCATAGTGCCTACAGTGAGGAAAGAGCGAAAATATAAATAAAATAAATACAGTGGTACCTCGGGTTACGAACGCCCCAGCATACGAAATTTTCAGGATACGACATGAAATTCGAACATATTTTTGCTCCACGATACGAACAAAAACTCACCATACGACGTTACATTAGTTCNTTTTTTATGCTTGCAATTATCCTTTACTTTCTTATTTTTAAAATAAAAATTTATTAAAATTTGTGTTAATTTTGGCTTTTAACGGAAAGGGACAATCCTCAACTAAAGTAGGGAGAAAATTTTATTTTGCATTAATTGCGTTTTTCTTACCTTTACAAGAGTGTAAGGAACGTAACCAAAAATTTCTGAAAGTGTGTTATCCGCATCACTGATGGCTTGCGTAGATTTGACATATGTAGATAAACTACTGTAAAAATATAAGAGCCCAACTAGCGACATATTATTGTACAAGAAGTTGTTATATTGGTATAGCAGTTCTTTGTATAAGCTGTCATACGCAAACTACACATGACACTGATCAATAAAACAAAAAAGTCTGAACAAGAACGTATTAAATTTTATTCTTTACCTTGTGACTGTTCATGTAGCCTAATATATAAGTATGAAGCTTCTGTTTTCTGTTTCATCCAGTAGTCGACTACTTGTAACATTTTTTTATTTTTTTAATTTATTTTTGCTGTTTCCTTTTAAACTGGTTATATCTCTGCTTTAATATGAAATTTTTAAATATTAGTTAAAATTCTGGGATAGTTTTACTTTCACTTGTCTTCTAAAAAATAACAAATTATTGCAGATGTATATGGTACAGATACAAAATAACCAAAAGATAGAAATAAAAAAAATAAATGTTATCCAGATGTAACTGTGCATATTTTTGAAAATTCTACGAAGGTGAAATTGCAAAACGTTTTAGATATAACATCTTAACGTATGAATAATCCGTAGATGTCAGTATTAAAAAGTTTATCTAATGACATTAAAGTTTAAATTAAAGTAATTCCTGTCAGAGTTACGGACAAAGAACGCAGTCAAGAATTTCGAGATGATTCGTTGATTTTTATAGGAAAACGTGGCCTAAAGTAACACACTAGGATAAGACGTATACCAGTTAAACATAATACTTTTAAATGTGAATTTCTTTCTATATAAAAATAAACTATCTGTACAGGTGATGTTATGTTACAGTTATTACTTCTTATTGTTATTCATTGATGTAAAATAAGATATCAGCTTTTTGAATAAAATGATATATTGTGCCATTTTACCCTAGTGCTTTGACTGAATACTCTCAGTGGGTTCTTGTCAACAAGAACATGCCCGTCTAGTCCAAATGCCTTTCCTGACTATTTAACCCTTCATGACCCATATATAAACCAGAAAATCTAAATGGGAGTCCAAGCTTGCGTAGAATAGATAAAACTCCATCTCTTGTAGACTATCTCATCAAACTTCAGCTACAGTTGAGAAGGAAACACCATCTTATGTGCGACCAGAAGATATTTTCCCGATTCCATCTGCTCCTAGATCTGGCAACGTGAAAAGAAAAAAAAACGTGAAGGATCCCAACTTTTAACATCAAGCACATGCATTAACGTATTAAAGACGAAAGAAGAAGAAAAGAGGACGTTGAGCAAAGAAGAGCAGCAGAGAGAGCAAGACAGGCACTTCATCTTGAATTTCTGCTAGCATATCTTGCAGAAATTCAAGATGAAAATCTTAAATTTCTGCAAGCTATTGTTTTGATAAGAGTAATGCTGCTTTTATGTACTATGAGGACCTTTATAGTTGTTCTAAACTTGACGAAACTTGGTTTGCACGTAAGAAATGTTTTTTGTGGGCCATAATAAATGTATAGGCATCACCAGGAGATAAACATTGTTATATGCGATTCATGCAAAAGTGATTCAGATGTACTGTTTTACGCTAGGAACTAGGGTAAAATGAAACATTATTTTTGAAACACCTTTACTAAAACCAATCTGAATTTTTTGGATTATTGTTATTTAAGAAAATTAAGAAAATAACTTCTTTTTGCGTTTTTATCAGGGTATGTTATTTTGCGCAAGTTCCTCTATTATCATTTATTCCTTTTCAGTTACAATGCAAGATGCAATAACACAGAATAAATTAATAATTTGGCAAAATCTTCTATCTTCTTCAAGATTGTGAAGACTAACAATATTTTTATTTGAAAAGAAACGAAATCTATCAAGAAGGAAATGGAAATCATTCTGGACTAACTATCAAATCTTAATCCAATATTCTTGGTTTTGTACTCTAGCTACTATTCCAAAAATATTAATTTACAGATGCAAAATTATTAGGCATGTTTTATTATCAGTTGGGGACTCGGACTAAGAAGCACGGAAAACAAAAACTAAAAATTTTAAAAGTTTATTCCACTTTACTTTGAGGGTGCCAGGTCTCATTGGCCTACTGGCACCCTCAAAGGACCTCTGGGTGAGCCACTGGAGGTGAGCACAGTCTTCTAATAGTTTTGATAATGATTTGTTGTAGTGGTAATCTTCGTTTCGGTTTAATCAGTGTAATGAACATTGCATTATTTAAATTTTTGTAATCGTATAAAATCACTGTATACTATTTTACATTTTAAAATATGTAAGAAATTTTACTTTTAATATATATATTTAATTTTTAAAATTATCAAATATTTTAAAGCTATAATTAAACAATATTTTAATATATTCAGTCAGTAACAACAATATTTCTCAGCAAAAGTAGTTATTATCATCATCGAAACAACTTGATTTTGTAAAAAAAATCTTATTCATTTTTATTGTTAGACTTATTTTATTACACTACAATCATACGTTCCGTAATAAAACACTTCTTATTTTTATTACGGAAGTTTTTTTTATTAAAACACTTCCATTTTGAAGGAGTAAACCACAAAGAATAATTAAAAATTCCTCAACAATTGTAACATAAAATCGATTTTAAAATATCATTCGTTAAAAAAAAAAACTTCATTAGAAATGCATCATAAAGAATTTTCTTTCTCTTTTTTATAAGTGCAAGATATTGAGTTTATTTTGAACATTGTGAATAATGAATACTTTTGTTACAATTGGTTTAGAGAAACAGAGGCAAAATATGTAAGAGATGTTGAAAAAAGATCCTCGAGTTTTTAATTTATTTAAGGTCTTTGTGCATACTAAAATTATTATTGTTTCTCTTTGTTGATATATTTTATATCTAAAATTAATTTTGATAAAAATCCATATAGCTAATATTAATCTGTTTTCAAAAAACTATCAAATTAATTACACTACATCAATACTGTGATAACGTTAAACGTGAAAAAACCTGAAAGCATGATTTGATTTATATTTTAAAAAACTTTAGTTAAATATGAATTGCATTTAAAATATATTTCTCTTATTCATAATTATTTATATTTTTAAAATGTTTGCCGAAGATGAATTTAGAAACGGCAACTAATTTCAAAGTTTACTCCCGTAAAACGAGATAAACAATTATTACAAATTCATTTATCTATTTGATAAAATATTTAAAACACTTTTTTTTTAATATTTAATTGGTTTATTTATACGAAAATTAAATTTAACTCATAACATTTTTCTATTTTCATCTTTCGATTACAATCTATAATAACGTGATCTTCTATTTATGGTTCTTGTCATGAAGAATTTCAGATACTATTTCCAGTAAGAAACTAAAAGGCTCGAAAGATCCAATTGCATACGATTTCTATTGATGGACTCTGATATTATTTCATTGCATCACTTCATTCTCATCTACACTTCTATTGTTTATAGAGCATTTTACAATTTATCTTCAAATGGCTTATTGATCGAAACATCAAAAGGTTGAAAATAGATAGCAGGTCACCTTGAATATCTTTGTTTTGTTGCATAATATTTTATAGTCTTAAAAAGAAGCTTGACAATTGTGAATAAAGTGATTTCTTTTTTACTTTTTTAAATCCATAAAACAAAGATAGCGACTTGATTTATTTCAGTGTGATGTAATATTTTTTTATGTATAACTAAAAAATATGCAAAATAATACAAAAGATAGAATGGTAAACTAGCTCTAAATTTTAAAATCAATTCATAAATTCATCGTAATTTTTATTTAAAAAAAATATTTTTTTGTGATTGTTTAGATAAAATCTTACGTAAAGAAAATGGACAAAAGAATAATAATATTGATTATTTTACGTTATCTTTCTAACTTATTCTTTTAAATTATTTTAAAATATAAATTAAATTAAAATATAAATTAAATTAATTAATCAATTTTAATTTAGAAACGTTCAAACATATTTTTATGCTTATATTTACGATGTTCTAACTTCAACAACAGCTAACGTAATGCTAGCAATTTAAACTATCGTATTACGAGTAAATAGTGATTTTAAAACGATAATTTAAAGTTAGTGGTGCTCAAACTACTGCCTCCAAGCCCAAAATCCGGCTTGCAAACATATTTGACGCATCACTTATAAATGATAGAAATATGCCTACTTTTATTATATACGGAATATATTACATATATATATTATATATACAAACATTTGTGGCCCGCCTACCTACGACAAGCAATTTGATCTTTCTAATCGAAAAGTTTGAGTACCACTGATTTAAATGACTGGTTAAGACTGCTAATAATAACTTTTAAAGATTTTATATTTCAAGAAATTGTGTAAGTTTCTATTAATTACATGTTATAAACGGATTTAGCATGTAATTTAAATTGATGAGAGTAAGATAAATTCTCTATTATTGAATATTTTATAAAAAAAAGATTTTCTTGGTTTATTTATTTATTTTATTAACAATTTCAACTTTTTAAAAATCATATTTATAAAATATTTAACAGTTTCAAATTTCAAATAAAATAGATGTAATTGAAATGAATTCTTTTAACTTATTCTAAATTAGATTTAGCAACTTATTTCTTAGAAATCATTTTATGTCAACGAAAATGCTATTATAGTGAATCCATCTGATCGAATATCTGCACGTAACCCATTCAAAGCTCCACAGCAGCCTCATAAATTCGGACGATTGTCAAACATGTATAAAAATCAAGTCATATTTCCTTATTCAATCCCGGGCTTCAATTACAGTATATTTCATGTATTAGCGTATTTGTATGTTTCATGGAATTTTAATATTATAAAATTGAATAACTTCGAATTTTAGAGGTGTCACAAAACATATTTGTTGACGAACGATTAAACACTAAGCCAAAACTAAGTCTGCTTCAATCCATATAGCCTAATCATCTATTAACAAAATAAGTTATGTATGTGTGTACAAACATGTCACTTACAAGCAGTTTGTTAAGTTAACAATGTTAATGTAAGCTAGGTACACGTAAAATGTGACTGAAAATGAACGAAGATAGAATCATACTAGTCGTATACTACGTAACTGCGTATAGTCTACATTATATTGCAAAAAGTGATTGGACATCCTTTGAAAACATGGAAAATCTTACATCAAGGTAAGTGACACGTTTATCTGCATGATAAAATGCCTGAGTAAGTTGTTCTGATAGTAGTACTGTGCAATTATTTTATTTAAAATTCCGAAGAGTTTATGAAAATATCGTATCAAAACACTTTTGACGAATTCGAGTTAATCAGTTTTATTTAACATTTAATTCCCTATGCTAAACGATCGGGGAAAGAAAATGACTTTCAGTTATTTTCTTTCTCCGTTCCGGTTCGAGCTAACTAGGTTCCACTATATATATACAATCTAATCATATATACAGTATATGGTTACATATAGATATTACGTCTGTCAATATTGAAGAAATACATATATCTATTGTATAACTGAGTATATATATATAATAAAAACTGTACATACATATACATAACATATACACAAGGTGTCAAAAGTCAGTCTCTTGCACCCTTTTCATTCCGAAAATACTTAACTTTGTAATGTGGTTACATAGGAAGTCATGTATGAAGAATTGGATGGAGCCTTTTTTTGTTGACTTTGAAAATATTTTTCAAGATCACTTTTGTTATATCTTGGACGACCATTTAATTAGTATAAAAACATTCTCTGGTTTCAAATAAATACATTTAGGACTACATAATTTGCAACTTTAAATTTATGAGGAGTAAAAACGATTTCGTAAAAATTAATTATGTAACTGCTACCAAATCAACCACTATTTATCTTTTGCTCATATCGGCTATCGTCCATCTTCAATCGTAATCCTCATCACTATTTCACTGCAACCAGACATGCCATTTTATGATTGCTGCGCTTTCATTCTCGCTGGCCACTACTATAGTCGATTAACTTTCAGAGAAATGGACCCTTATAAAACCTGAATAACTATACTACACATGTATATACCTCATATAGCCTATACATATAGACCTATATTCATAATATAAAAATCTATATTTTTATAATCTTTGTCGAGCAGCAGAATTGATTTTTAATAATTGTGTTATTTACGAAAAATGATTTTTGGTTATTTTACTTTTTCTTAAAAAAAAATGTTTCGAGCTCGAATGTATCAAATCAGTTTTAAGATATTTTTTATTCAGATTAAGAAATGTTGATTTTCAAAACACTTGTTCAAATAAATACACAAATGGTCTAAATAACGTTTTAGAGATACAATAATTCAATCCAAATATTTTTGTACATTTGTTGATCTTTTCCATTGTAAAAATATCCTAAAAACATTTTCATTTCTGTCAATACCGTATATTCTTTGCAAAACTTAACAGACATTGATAAAAACATTTTTATCATTTCAAATATAATAGAAATCCTCTTATATCTTGCGCACACATCCTAATTTTAGACCTGCATGGCCGCACAATGCCGCACGAAAAATTCCAAATGGCAGCATCCAAAAATTCAATACACAAATTACGGTGAAATAATGCACAAATTGCAATCAGAAATGGAAATATAGCGGAGAAAACATGTAATTTTTGCGTATCACATATTTTAAATAAAAAAGCGCTATTTGATGCATCAGCTTACTGTTTAAAGACTCGTAACAGGAAGATTTGACATATTCAGATTTAAAAGAAAAATCCGGATAAGTTTATTAATTATTCCGAATGAGCATTCCGGTCATTTGACGAGCTTACTGGAAAAATTACTGACAAAATGAAGTCTCAAGATACATGGAAAACTTGAATATGCCATTTTATCTTTAACAGTAAAATATTGGATGCACTGATCAATATAAAGTAGAATATTAAGAAACCGAAATTGCAGGGTACTATTACGGCATCGTGGTCCAGACCGTAATTCGCTGCGGCATCGCGCGTTTAAAAGATGAATATATGCGAAGTGCATTAACAAAAAATTTCATTTAGCTAATTTATCAAATTAAGACATCTTAATTTCATTATATATAGTCTATTGAAAACAATAAGAGACAAAGCAAAATGCTTGCAAAAGAACACTTGTTTTTAAGAATTTTATACAAGATTACTTGGATAAAATTCCAGATTATTTCAACGTATGAAAAATTTTTATTTTTAATTCTAAATGTTCCAAAAGTAATATCGCATCATACTGCAAGAAAATAAATTACAAATTCGAAAATATATGAAAGGAATTTATGTAGGCTTTTAAACATATTTCTACAAACTGCTTATTAATATATGTTTTATTAAATAATTTTAAGGTATTTAAAATTTTAAAATTTCAGGATCTACTTCGTTAATTAATTTTTTCAATATTTTAAATTAGTGTTGCCCAAACTACGGCCCTCCGCCAAAATCCAGCCCGCGAACATATTTGGCACATTACTTATATATAAGAAATATGTCTAATTTTGGTATATATGGAATATATAAAATATCTGTAGCCCTACTATCTACGACTTACGCTCAGTTTGACCCACCAATCAAAACGTTTGAGCACCTATACATGTAGGGTAAAGGGCATTCTATGGTATCTTAAAGTTAATTTTTCAAAAATTTAAATTATTTTTTTATCTAAAACACTGTTATTTTACATCTGAAACAAAAAATGTATATTAATGTATATGTAGTTCATTTATAAATTTTTTCAATATAAAAAGCTTTCCAGGAAATGAATAACAAATCATATTTATTTTAAAATTCATTAGAGAAAAATAATCTTGTTAAGTAAAACAGAAAGTTTTTATGATTAAAACTAAATTTAAACTAAAGTAAGATTTAAAGACTTTTAGGATATACTACACAATCATAGAGAAACTAAACTTTATAAGACTTTTATAACCGATTGCATTAATGTTAATTCGCCATTGCTTCATCATGTATACGAGATCACTACTCATATGAAATTTCTTTTGGGAAGATTTAATTCAGAAACAGTTCAAGAAGTTCTAAATAAAAACTATCATCAACAGAATAGATAAGAACAGTTAAATTTTCACAGTAATTCTAACTAATAAATCACCCTAGAAATGTTTTCTTACATTTTTAATTTAAATAGTAAAAGTAAGTAAATATATTTCTTAATTTACTTAATATTCTGGTTTTTAAGAAGCTTAAAATTGTTTGAATTAGGTTAATGTTATATGATATAGATTGATAAACATTGAATAAAAAATAAGACTCGTTTCGTTTTAAATAATACAGAATGATTATCTAGAAAATATTTCTTGTTAACTCTGTACATTTCTATTCAGTTAGAAAATCTTAAATAAAATAAGAATTTTTCATGAATCCTAATTAAATATAAAGATGACAAAAATTGACACAATCGGTTTTACGTGGGACACTGCATCCCACGTAAAACCGATTGTGTCAATTTTTGTAATCTTTATATTGAAACAAAAGAACAAATGAATAGAAATAAAATTAGTCAAAGAAACTTTGAAAACTTAGTTTTATTTATTAAACATTATGGAAACTTGCATAATCAATTGTTTGTCGTTTAAGGTTTTATTCAGTCGGTGAATAGAGTTAGTTATACGGGTGACACCCTCTATAACTAGCTCCTTTCAAAATAATTATTTTAGTTAAAAAAAATTAATTTGATACCTATCCTTGGAGCATTAGTTATTTAATACTGTCTTTCTATAGAATTTGTTAACAAATCGTTATATTTAACGAGAACCTTTTTTTAAGTCTTAGCCACATAACGATCCGTCAGTAGAAAATATAAAATATATCTGCTTATTGTCAAATATAACACAAGAATATCATTGTGAACAATTAGTTGTTAGATATTATAGAGTTTAAGTGCATTTGTATCCACCTAAATAGGTACGTTTTTTTTAAGAGAAAACATTCGAAGAGCTGCATAATTGTTGATAATAAAAATTAACGAATATTCGTATTTTGCGTTAAGTTTTAAAAAGCCTGCAAAAGTTTATGAAAAAATAAGAAAAGCTCCTGGAAAACAAATCCTCGGCAGACTGTTTATGAATGGCATAAAAGTTTTATAGAAGATCGAATATCCCTTGTTAACAATGTTTGTTTAGGTCTGAAGACAACTTCGAGTTAGAAGACTAGAAGTTGAAGACTAGAATTTTGCTTATAAGAGCAAAATTTCTGAAAAAGCTAAGTATATACGAAAGTTTTCGAAAATCGCTGTGTCTCGATTAGAGAGATAGCTGAATGTATTGGCATCTCATTCGTTTGTCTTTTCAAAATGAGACAGAAATAACAATGGTGCAATTAGAAATATAGCACCCCTAGGCCCAAAATATATAGGCGCTTCCCAAACTAATAGTACCACTTGAATGGCTTTATTTTATAATTTTAATGCATTAATTGTATTTTTATTGATTTTTAAACATCGAAAAGAGGAATGAGATTGCTATTGAAAACTCGTCATTAGTACTACCACTCTGCTTATACATTTATATATTACGACTACTCAACCGATATGTCTTATTTTGTAAGTAGGGGTACTTAAGCTTTTGATTTTAAATAATTCCTTTAAGAACTGTTTCTACATAAAATTATTTTTTTATTATTTTATCATCATTATTTCGAATTTTCGCGCCCCCAATATCTTTTGCCTCTAGACACGGGCCTAGTAGGCCTAATGAGAAATCCGCACTGAAATTACGGAGGAAATAGTCTTCTCATATAGCGCGCTCTCATAAGTTGTTTGCCATTCAACAGTTTTCGAACAAAAATTCGGTAAAGGTTATTTCGTATGCTTTTTTCCCACCAAATTTATCTTCAGCAAATTTTTTCCTCTTTCCTACACTAAAATAAATTTTCAGTTAGCGTTTTCAGGCGGTAGAAGAAACTGTGAATAAAAATAAACAGTAATTATAAAAGTTTTCTCTCTAAAATATAACCAACAATGATATGGTCTCTAAGTTTTGTTGTTTCCACAAGCAAGTAAATTTTTGACTTCCTTTTATATGAGTATTTTTGTTGGTTATTACCGTTTACTTTTTCAAGTCTTATTTATTATTTAGTTTCTTTGAAAAATTGCATTAAATTTTGAAAAGAAAACATGAAGAGTTATAGTTATAGTTAACGAAATAAATCAGCATAAAAATTGTTTATTTAATTTAAACAAATAGTAAACGAGCAATTATTTATCGTGACATCGTCACAATGTCAAGCTTCAATTTTTAATTTATTTAAAATACTAAATATACTCTCGAATTTAGTAGTGTCTTATCTCTGTGCATCATACTTTTCTTGTTAACAAGAGAATCATGCCGGTAATTCTGTTCAAGAGAAAACTTTTGAATTGAAATAATGCGACTTTCGATCTAACCGGAATATCGGTGTGGTGCTTCCTGCCTCTAAGCTTTCCATATCTGGTCTCAACTTTCATCTATCTAACCCCATTTTCAAGATTAAGGAAGGACAGGTAGACATTGGACGCCACTGAGAATTTATGACTGCAATTTAAAAATTTCAGCCCAATTACAAATTTCAGATCGAATTTCAGTTGAATGAGAAGAAACGTGCGGTGCGTCCAACTTGTTGAAGCATTAAAAAAGTACAAATTTTATAGAAATGTACATGAACTTAATTTTCTAGTAACGAATTTGAATTTTTCAGATTTTTAAATTATCAGCTTGGCTGAACCCACAATGGATTCAGGAAAAGAGCATCCATCATAGTGCCTACAGTGAGGAAAGAGCGAAAATATAAATAAAATAAATACAGTGGTACCTCGGGTTACGAACGCCCCAGCATACGAAATTTTCAGGATACGACATGAAATTCGAACATATTTTTGCTCCACGATACGAACAAAAACTCACCATACGACGTTACATTAGTTCGCATTTTTCACTTGTTTTTCTTACTACAGTTATTTTTTTAATGTATTTACTTGGCTTTAATTTGAGTATGTT
>NW_019387930.1:3478-5026 GCF_000671375.1 Centruroides sculpturatus | reverse complement strand
GCGTTGAATTTTCGTCGATGTTAAGCCTAACGAAGACTATTGTATCGTTAAAAATTATTTTTTTATTTTGTACAAACAAAATAAATATATTGAAAAATATAAAAACAATAAAAAATTATACTTCAGAAGTTAATTTAGTATCAAAAACGTAAAATATTTGAGTAGTCCAAGACATAGCCAAAGATTAAAGCGCCACAGCACTGGCGAAAATTTAAATTTGCCGACTGGAATTCTTTCGGATGATTGACGTTTCGGATGATTGACTTTCGGAAAATCGACGCTCTACTGTATTTTGGACTTCGAACTCACATTTGAGTTATAAATAAACACTTGGCTTTGTTTCCATTATTTTAGTTAATCAACTAAAATGATGGAAATAAAGCCAAGTAAAGTCCAAAATTTTCAGTTCTCTAGATTTCGATTCTATCACATGCATTGAAATAGCTTTTCATAGCATCTACTCATAAAACAATAAATTCGTTTAAAAATCATATATGCCTTTTTGGTATTTCTCCTGATATCCTCAACTTTGAGAAAAAAGGATGTCATCTAAACTCATTGTTAAGGGAGTTCTTATACTGAGAGCTCACTTCTTTTTCTACATCATTATCCTAGACGGCCACTCAAAAGTAATAATTTTATAATTTTTCTTAAACGTTATACAATATTCTTTTATTCATAAAACTGCTAGAACATTTTTAAAAACATTTAAATTTTTTTCATATGGGTATAACTAAAGAAAATAACGTTTAAGTATCATAAACCAGTACTTTGTCATTGTAATAATGCATAAACAGGGTTTTTTTTCTGAAACTGAAATCTTATTAATTGATTTTTTTAACTGAACTAAAATTTTACTGTTTTTTATTTGTTGTCTAGGCTTTGAAATAAATTTCATTCAAATGATTCCGGCATCTAAACCATAAAAGTTACTAGCACAGAGGCTCGAAATGTTCATTTTGTCAATGCAAAATCCCATGTATTATGCTAGGGCCGTCGCAAGAGAGCGTGCAAGGTGTGCACTGTAAGCAGGCATAGACGTCAAGAGGCGCCGAAAGACATTCCTACTTGAGTGCTCAATTTAAATTATGAAAGATCAAAAAATAGAACAAATAATTAAGTTGAAATAATAAAATTGCTAGCTCAAACGGACCAAGTGTTTTATACTTTATACTTATACTGTTATATACTTATATACTTAACCAAGAGTTACGGACCATGTCTTTACGTTATATATTTATACTAGCAGGTTGGCCCGGCGTTGCTCGGGCAAAAGTAACGATAACTAAGATACAGATTATTACGTTACAGTCAACCTTACCCATTTTCACAGAATGCAAGAATTGGGTCCCCTTGTTTCCAGACTAATTAGAGAATTTTTAGATGGGTCTAAAAATATGTTCGATTTCCCGCAAAAACGAAAAAAACTGCATCTGCGTATCGCACGTCGCTTTCTCTTAACAATTCCATTGTTACGTAACATTTCCATTGTTGACACTTCCATTGTTACTTAAAACTTCCATTGTTACTTAACACTTCCATTGTTAC
>NW_019387930.1:0-2128 GCF_000671375.1 Centruroides sculpturatus | reverse complement strand
TATTTTGTTTGTACAAAATAAAAAAATAAGTTTTAACGATACAATAGTCTTCGTTAGGCTTAACATGGACGAAAATTCAACGCGAAGCGACACGCAATGGAGAGAAATTTCAACATGAAATAAATTAATATATTTTTTCGTACATGATTCGTTATCCGAAAAACAAGTTATCCGAACCACCCCAGTCCCCAATTGATTCGGATAAACGACGCTCTACTGTATTTATGCGAGTACTATTTATTGTTGGCAAGAAAAAATTTTGTGGCTCTTTAAAAACTTTGAAATTTTGTAAATTTAATTTTGGCTCTTCCGACTCAAAAGGTTGCCGACCCCTGGATTAGCATTTTATTTCACTGAGCCCTACAATCCTCTGTAGTTGCTACATCGCTACTATTACTAATATCTCTACTGTATAAAAAATTTCGTTCCGAATATTTTTGATCAGGCTTTGTATACAGTCGACCCCCTATAACGCGGGTTCATATAATGCGGATTCGTATATCGCGGCGAAAAAATTGCGACCGTATTCGTATAAAGACGCTAAAAAAGACTCATAAAATGAGGTAAAACGTCATCGCTGACTCATGTCGCGACGGGATTGGTCGAATCTGGACCAATAGTGGACGAGCAGCCGAACTACTTACACGCTATGGAGAGTTTAGGCAGGTAAGTTGAGTTTACTATCGTCTGTACAGTATACAAATTAGGTACTGTAAATCTAATACAGTACTGTAATTTTATACATTTCTAGTGAAAAAAAACCTTTCTTATTAAACGGCGATAAAAATTATTTCTATTAATGATGTCTCCAAAGTTCAGCGAATTTTTCGCAGAAAAATAACTTATCAGAAAACGCGCCCGCCGTTTGATGAGCTGCTCCGCGACGAAAACAAGCTTAAGCAATGGCGTCGTCGAACGGGGCACACTCGGTAAGTAATCCTACAATTTTTTTATTTATAGCATAGTTTATACGGATTATTCCCATAAAATTGTACGTGTTTTGGAAATGTTGAGTCAAATTAGTCTAGAATCGATTAATTTTATGGAAGAAAACCTTTCAAACAGCCGTAGTCCGTAAACTGCACACGTGCAGGGCTGTGATTGGCTCATGTATTTAAAGATTCCTACAACGCGAAATTCTTATAGAGCGGAACGTATCAACCGCGTTATAGGGGGTCGACTGTATATTAATTATAAATAATCTTCGTTACAGTCTTACGATTTAAAATGGGCTTAAGTGTCATTCTACATCTGTTAANCAAAAAATTGTACGTGTTTTGGAAATGTTGAGTCAAATTAGTCTAGAATCGATTAATTTTATGGAAGAAAACCTTTCAAACAGCCGTAGTCCGTAAACTGCACACGTGCAGGGCTGTGATTGGCTCATGTATTTAAAGATTCCTACAACGCGAAATTCTTATAGAGCGGAACGTATCAACCGCGTTATAGGGGGTCGACTGTATATTAATTATAAATAATCTTCGTTACAGTCTTACGATTTAAAATGGGCTTAAGTGTCATTCTACATCTGTTAAAGAAAGGGAAACAAAATTTTCCTGAAACTTCTATTTATAAAAAATTATCATCGCGTCGAATGGCATTAAAAGTGACCAAAATTATTTTTTAAGAAATTATATAATTACATAATTATCTGTGGATACGTAGAAAATCATTGACACTGTAGGACAATGTTTAACGAACCGAAACTAAGCGGAATGTACCATAAAAATTCAAAAATAAAAAGCAAAAGGAGATCGATTACTTTTTTCAATACATCCCGAATCGATCAATCGATCGCTATTAAGTTCTCGTTCAAAAACTTTCGTTGCCATTATTGAAGTTTCGCTAAAATATAACTTTAAAAAAATTTAAGTCTAGAAATATTAAAATATAAAGTTAGGTCGGATTAATCTTCATTCAAAGCTAAACAGAATAGCACGACTCACACGAGAAAAGTTGCACTTTCGAAAACAACAATGTCAAAAACTAATGTCGGAAATTATATTTTCGAGTGTGCAGTTTAACAATAACTTATGTGTTTTGTTACAATATTAAAGTTTTAAACTAGCAAAAACTAGTTTGTAAAGGATAATTTTTATTAAATTAAATGTTTTCCAATGTGGGGAAG
>NW_019387929.1:0-8548 GCF_000671375.1 Centruroides sculpturatus | reverse complement strand
TCACTCGATTCTGATATGCCAATCCAAATGGATATAGCCTAGTGAAGTATAAGTTTCGCATAAGTCTACTTGGAAAGAAAAAAAAATTAATTGATTCGGTAGAATACATCAGGATTTTCTTGACCAATCGATATTTGCTTTCACATCTTCCACCAATCGTGATTTTCTATTGATCAATTTTTATAGTTTAATATCATTCATTTTAATCTTATTTCAGCAAGAAAACCTGAGCATTAATATAAGAAATTGCTGTTATATATAAAATTAATTTGATGTGTTAATTAATTTACTTATCTAGTTTAGAAAATTTATTTAGACATTGTTTATATGAGAGAACATTATTGTTTTATTTATTACTATGTAAAATAAATCATAACTTATATATAAAAAATTTCTCATATTAACATATATTAAAAAGTATCGTATCCATTTATTAAATGGTTTATTCTCATCATATTGTATTTAAATTTGGGTTGTTAGTTAGAGAAAATTCGTAATTTTGGCGGAGAAACCCTAAATATTTTCTAGCGTTGTTTTTAGTTTTCTAAGATAAATTCGTCTAATGTATAGTAGTCATCTAGACTTACTCCAAACCCCATAAAATGTTAGATAATTAACGAATGCTTCAGGTGGAAAGTACATTTCACGCTCTGAGTATTTCAGACTTCTAGACAATTATACTTAGTTGTGAAGACATTTCCAATTAGATCAAATAAACATTAAGTAGGCTACATTAGTTTTTTTAATATTCTTAATTTCTACTATTATGCAACTAGAATAATAAAATCGTCATTATAAACTACGGGAATATTGTATAATTAGATTAAATATTTACTTTAAACAATTAGTACTATGTTAAATTAAGTATTTTACTTAAATTTTCGTCTGCTAAATTCTTAATTATTGTGTAAAGTTAAAATTGAATTAAAAATGAAATTAGTTTTGCTTATTTTATAAAATTGTATTAGGTCTAATGGCGACCAACGACAAATTTATGACGAGCAAAAATTTTTAATCGTATTTTTGATTTATTTTATTTAAAATATATGCTCTCGATCTCAAATTAGTAGTGTCTTGCCCATGTACTGTACATCATACTTTTCCCGATAACAACAGTTATGCCGGTCTTCTAAATCACTCTATTCTGGGGAATATTTTTGAATTGAAAACATGCAACTTTCTTTATAGACCAAAAGTCCATGTAAAATTAATCGGGCTTCTCTAATCTTTACAAATCTGGTCTCAGCGTTCATCTATCTAATACCGTTCTCGAGATTTAGGAAGGACAGGCAGACAATATTAGGAAAATTATAAGTCTACAATTTTTTTAAATTGCAGCCCAATAAATAAAAATGCTGAAATAATTTATTCCTATAAATATTGGCACCCTGGATAGATAAAAAAATACAATTTATCCCTTCAGTTAGACACTGATAAATATAAAGATAAGTATGAAGATGATACCGAAAATATTGGTCAAATTTCAAATACAGAAAAAATCGATAAAGAAAAAATTATTAGCTCCAGCACCAACTATATTTGTGGGGAAAGCTGCATTTTTCTATTCATAACAAAACTTCTGTGATAAGAATATCTCTAAAAAATTCGTGGTATCTCACAAGAGAACCGAGTAATTAAAGCAGAGTAATTAGCGAGCAATGTGATGCTATAATACGTGGCTGTAAAAATAGAAAATGGACAGAGATAGAGAAAAAGTGAAAAATAATTATCTGAGAAATTACTCGATATTCTACACAGCAAGCTAAATACAACCCATTCCCTAGTGAACAAACGATAGCATAATAGCATTTTGTTTTTATTTATTTATTTATTTCTCTTCTGAATGCTTAATTAAATTTACAATTACCAAACAAGTGAAGATAATACTTTTTTAATTTTATCTATTTTATAAAGTTGAGTGTTATTTAATAAATTTGAAAAATTTCGAAGACTGTCACATTGTTTTTTTGGTAGTAAAATATTATTTCTTCTCATATCTATACTCTACAGAATGATAATGTAATGAGAAGTGAAGTTTATGCATAAACTGTGAAGAAGTAACTTAGCATATTGGTAAAGTAATAGTGAATTACGTTGGAAACATGAACGAAATTCAATGGAGTGTTGGTGCAGCAGATTATCAATTTTATGAAGAGGATTGAATATTTTCTCAAGCATAAAACCTGTTCATGCATAAGAGACATCCTTTTATAATTACACTTTCAAAACATAGTTAAATCTGTATTATGGACGATTGAATGTATCGTTAATTTCTAACTTTCACTACTAATTTGATAAAATTTTCTATACTCTAGAATTAAATGAATTGTTGAATGCAATTAGAATGAACTATTTAATAATTTTCCTGTAAACTTATCTTTAAACGAGTTAAATTGTTCCTCTTATTACATTTTATTTTTATTCATATAAAACTAAGAATTTCTATAACCTAAAATAAACTAAAAATGCAGTTTTGCATTACAATATTTAAATTAAATTTTTGTATTTTTCTTTAATAAATTCAAAAAATCGTTTGTAAATTTATTTTAAATTACAAAAAAAATAAATAAAATGCTTATACTCCTTTTAAATTTTATAAATAAAGCAAAAACAAAGAAATTTTCTATAAAATAAACTAAAACAAATACGTCTAAATTATGTTCCTCCAACTTAAAACGAAATGATAATGACATTAGGAATGAAACAATTAAAATATACCAGAGCTTAGTTGGATCGATTATCATAAATGCGATATACATAATTATATGCAAACTGTATTTACTTGCAACATCCGTAAGATCTTTGTCGGTAACATGACAAATTAGTTACAGTCGACAGATACCGCATATAATTTATTCAGCTTAAGCAAAAGTGTCGGTCCTGAAAAGAGCTGACAGAAACCAATTCAACTGTGGAACTTGGAAAATTTTGATATTAGTATCATAGTAACCACATATCTAACGTTAATTTTAATTATGTTTCTCTTAAGTTTTATTTTCAATTGACTTAATGAAAACTATACCTTTAAATTACTCATTGTTAGGAAACCTACGCTGTCATTACCATTCTATCTTATAATTAAGGTTAATGTTTGAAGCAAACATACCCTCGGTTGCTCTACCTCTGGGCAATAGTGAACATCCTTTGTTCCTTTAACTTCTGTAATATACTTGATAGCTGTATAATTATATTAACTTAAATATCTAAATAAAGTGGCGAAATCTGCTAAATTCAATCCTTGTATTCGAGGCAAACCTCATCAACCCTGCAGCAATGCTTTCTATTTGGATTTTAAGTATTAATAACCTTTCTTTCCTTACTAATAAACACAATATATTGAACGATTAACTTACCTTATTTTTTAATAATTATCTCATCACATTTTAATTTGGTAAGCTCTTTAATTTTTATATATTTACTTTTGATTTTCTAAAAAGACTAGATTAATATATGGAACCGATGTTTTCTACAATAATAAAAGTACATGGAAAACTAAGTTTTTAATATAATATTTATGAATTATGCAAATATTTTCTAGTCACAAATCTCGATATTTTTTCTGAATATAGAATTTCAAATATTTTTATGGATTTTGTTTCCGACTTTTTCTAACAGACTAATTTATTGATTATATTTTGTCTCGAAAAAGGTAGTTAGAGTTGCAAGTACTTCTGTGAATTACACTTCATCTGATAATAACAAAAGTAATTATTTAATGTAAACTGCTTTAAACTGTATTGATTTATTAATCCAAAAATTAGGAGAAAAACTATCAACCCCAAACAAACCTATTTACGAATATATTTTAAAAAATGAATTAAAATAGTTAATTCTAAATAGTCATAAGAAAATTATTATTTTAACATACTTTTTCGGCTGCAATTTGAAAAAAATTGTAGAGGTATAAATTCCCACTTCTTCTTCTTCTTCCTTAATCTCGAGAACGATGTTAGACAGATGAAAATCGAGACCAGATATAGAAAGATTATAGGCAGAATGCTCTGATTAAGTATATACGATATTCCGGTCTAGGCTGGAAGTCACGTGAATTCTATTCAAAAATTTTCCCCAGAAGAAAGGTACATAGATGATCTGCATGACTCTAATGCTAGCAGAAAAAGTACGATGTATACAGGAACAAGACACTACACATTTATGAATTTTGCAAGTATTTTCTAGTCACAAATCTCGATATTGAGAACGAAAACATGTATTTTAAATCAAATAAATTGAAAATACGATTTAAAAATGTAACCTTGCTCGAACCCTACACTTAATACTGATGATTATTAAAAGTTCAATTTTTTAATACACATTTTACTGTTAATTTTATTATTTTTTAAGGCATCCAATTAACCTCACTAATTTTCACTAGTCCCTGATAAACAATGTGTTTACATTCAGCATTAGATAAATAAGATTTCTAGATAACTGTTGACATTACTCTTTTTTCATTTCTACATTCACCAGAAACAATAGTCCTTTTAGGATTGATACCACAATTAAAAAAAAGAGGACAAAGAAAATAAATTTAAGAAAAGCAAAGCTAAAACGAAAGCCTATTGGCTAAGTTATGGTGCCTGAATGTGACATATGTTTGGATAACATATGGTTGCATTCTTATTCTTTTGGGACTAAAAGCATCAGTTTACAGCCATCGTGCATTGTCTGAGTCTTGCTATTTCCTTTTTTTCTTTTAGTGAAAAAGTGAAACTGACTGATTTATCGTACCCCCTAGGTATGTAGTAAATTATATTTCCTGACCACTAGTTTGTATCTATCAAGTAAATATATTGTTCTTAAAAAATACAAAACACGATCAAAAAATTCCACATGTTCGTTACAATTGATTAAAATTATATAATACAATTACACGATTTTTATAACAGAATCAAAGCGAAATTTTTTTATATACCTCATAAGCTTAAGAGCAAAAACAACGCCGAATCTTTTTAAATTAATTAAAAACTCTCGAGAGAAACGGAATTTTNTTCTTCGTGTAAAACATAACTTATCTTTTTATAATTACGACGAGTTTTATTAAGGTATTCATGTTATTCTGAATAATAACGATGCTATATTACACTTCTGCTGTGTTTCTAAACTACCTAAACTCTCTACTCATTCCGTATTCTACAACAATAACCTTATATTAAACAGCGTTTAACCATTAAATTTTAAATTATAGTAATAGAGCTACCATTATAGCTTTATAACTTTCATCGAATTATTTGTACTTAATCAGTTTTAATGTATGTCGTGACTCCTTCATTATAAAAAAAAAGTGTATAAACAAATATAAAACAAGGAATTTCTTGATTAAATACTTATTTTATACATTATTTTAATTTTAACAAAATTATTTTTCGAACTAAGATTAAATAAATATGCTTTTATAAATAAATGAAGGATAAACAGTAAGAAAGTGTGTACACGTGTGACAAGTTCTAAATATTTCTACTTCAATCATCATCATTTATTTTTATACAAAGAACGACTTTAATAATATATTAACCAGCCATATCTGTAGTACTTCTAATAATAGATTTCAAGTTAATCATACTTCTTAACCTGTAAGAAAGGGTAATCAATGCATTTAAAATTAAACAAAAAAAATTATATACGGTAATATATTTTCGAACTCTAACATAAATTAGTAATTCTGCATCCAGGCAAATAAAGTGGCAAGAAATGAAATAAGTTTAATCAGTCAAGTTATCTTTAAATTACACTATAACTTCAATTACCGATCGCTAGTTTAAATGCAGCAACTTTTAATTGGACCATAGCATCTGTAAGTTCTAACTATAAATTCCATTTGATAGGAACATTACGAAGAACGGATGTGTTACTGTAAGCGATAAAAGTCGAAGACAACCTAGATTTTACTGTCTGTTTCGTTAACACTGCGGGTCATAATATGAGATGATTTATGTGAAGTGTCTAGAAAATCGAATTTTCTTTCTTTGGCTGTCTACTTTCTCATACGATGTTATTAAAAGAGGGTGTTCTTTCATATTGGTTCAAAAGATGCCAACGGGTAATGTTAAACTTCCTCCTTTTAAGCGTGTGCTAATTGGTTAGTCGTTTAAAGTATTTTTGATATTTTTAAACAAAAATATCTTCTTTCTTTTTCGATTTTTCCAAATGTGCAATAGACTATGATAAGCTTTAATTTATGTAAATAACCGGCTCCCATTAATTAGGTGTAAACAATGAGGTGTTTGAATAAAACTTCTTTAAAAGCCTTTTCTTTTTAATTATTAAAAGATAAACAAATCAAGAGTAATATAAAATAAGAATAATTTCATATTAAAGTTTAGCTTGATAAATTTAAGTTTTTTCCCTTTGATTCTTTTATTATTAAATTTCCATATCTCTTACAAATCAATATGGGTATAATAATTTTCAAATTTTAAACATTAGCATATTTATTAGCATTAGCATGTTTTATTTATAATAAGAATAATTTCATATTAAAGTTTAGCTTGATAAATTTAAGTTTTTTCCCTTTGATTCTTTTATTATTAAATTTCCATATCTCTTACAAATCAATATGGGTATAATAATTTTCAAATTTTAAACATTAGCATATTTATTAGCATTAGCATGTTTTATTTATAATTAAATGGAATAACGGTGTTATTCTGTCCATTAGAACTTAAACTGAACTTAAAGAGAAGAATAATAATGAGCAGAGATGAAATTCGCACGTAATTTAACTTTTAAAAATATTTTTTAACAATTGAATCCATTAAAGGACATTAGTAAAGAGAAGAGTTTTAATTAATGCAAATTTTAATAAACCCATCTAATATACAAAGTAGTTATATTCTTTAAAAGATCTATTAACTAAATACAGCTGTCGATTTTAAATTTATATTGGCTTCGCATTCAAATTATAATTTTATTTCTTTAAAAGAAATTACTTCGAAAATTATTTTTATTATTATTTTATTTTAATCACAGAATTAATTCTATCTGATATAGAGTTAAAAGTCGTATGTAGAAAAGTTAATTATTAATTAAACATTTCAGGACTACTCAACAATAATGATTTAAATTGATTGTTTTTAAATTTAATTACGAACTTTATGAAATTTATTAATTTATATACGGAGATTTACTTGATGAGAAGTTTCCTGATGACGTCAAAACAAGAGAAGATAAATATTTAGTTTGGGAAGAATTTCTTACTTTTTCAAAATAGAAATATTGAATTAAAATATATGACTTTACAATGTTTTCTCCCTATATTATACTTATTTATAAGTTATCCCTTAGCAACTTAGGAATAATATATTTTCTTCATTTATTAATCTTCATTTGTTTTGCCTCTAGAGGAATGTGATCTTCTTTTTTATTGTAAGATTTATTTGAAACAAAGGCAAGATACGGCTGTTGAGATGAAATTAATGCTGACAACTTCTAGGATCAAGGAGGGCATTTTGTTTGCTGAATCTTTCAAGACCTTTACACTTTTTTTTTTTATTAGTTCACTGTTTAGAGCATCACCTATGATTTATTATGAAAAAACAAATCATTTGAAATCATATGAGACAATGTAATAATTTAAAATTGTGCACCGCTATCAATACGGGTACTCGATAGTTATATATAGAAAAATGATTAGTTACAACCTAAAATATAACTTGATTTTAAATATAGAAAATTAATTTTTGTTCGTTTTAATGATGTAATTTTAAATTGCTTTTATTCTNGGAAAAATATTTGAATCAGGGCCTTCTGCCTCTAAGCTTTTCATATCTTGTCTCGACTTTCATTTATCTAATATTGTTCTCGATATTAAGGAACAATAGACAAACAGACAGACTAATTTATAGATCTACAATCGTTTTCAAATTGCAGCCCAATAATAAACAGATAAAGAAATATTTCAAATATATTACACTTATTTTTTTATTTACTCTTCAACTTTAGTGCAGTATTTCCAAGGAAATGGAGCACTTATTAAATAATCAAATAAATAAATAAAAATATTTATTTTTGGATTAATTTTTTTTAAATTATTCGAAAATCAATACAGATTTTGTTTTTATTTTTCATTATGAAAGTTTTATTAATACCAAACTTTTTATTCTCAATATTTTCATACTTTAGTATTTCCTTATAGTTCGAACAATTAATATATATACTAGCGATTTCACTAATTAAATACGACGTACGATGATCTAACTATAGTTCTAAAATTCATAGTTTGATACTAACTAATTTATCAATGAATTAATTAATTTGTTTCAAACTATGAATTATATTCTTATGATAAATTAATAGTTAAGTTTGAAGTGCTTGGATTTCGAAATTTCGGTTAAATAATTCAATATTTTTATTATATATGGGAAAAATTTATTATTTTTGAATCAATATTTTAAATTTCACATATTTTATGTAAATATTTTGATGCTCTAAAGTTTTGACACATAAATATGTTAAGCTGTAGAACCTTAATCCTTTTTTTCAAGATGTTGATATACCACATATGGCATATGGCTACAGATTTAAAAAGCCAAGTTTTTTCTTGATTTAA
>NW_019387928.1:0-8739 GCF_000671375.1 Centruroides sculpturatus | reverse complement strand
GCTACAAGAATTTTATGAGTAAAGTATGAATAAATTGAAAATGCGTTTAGCTTTGTTTACATTTTAAAGTTAAACAAAATAGTTTTAGCATTTAAAATATTTAAAGAAGACGTAAAAGCTAAGTGAAAAATTGTAAAATAATTTAAATGCCATTTATGAAAATTCTTTAATACAAAATAAAAATATGCCTTGAGAATAATGTAAGGTATAGAATATAATAGTGATGATCATTTCCATCAAAGATGCTGATTGGATAACGTGATTAGATAAAAGGTTATACTCTTGAGATAATTAAGACTTCAACTAACAAATCAGAAATAGATCCATTAATTAATATACATAAATCTAAGATGGAAATTCGATACAAAATTTCCTTTGGGTATTTCTCTAACTTCTGATCTTCACCTTTCTTTTTTTTTTCTAAAAATATTAATTGAAAATGTTGAAATGTTTAATGCATCAAAGTGATATTTATAATCCTTTCATTAGTTGAGATAAATGTGTTAATTATCGTGTATAATATTTTAAAAAAAAAACCACTTAAATTTTAAAATTTTAAATGTATTATATAATTTACTCTTTAATAAAAATTTTTCTTCCATTAAAAAATTAATTTCGTTAAAAAAAAATAAATAAATAAAAATAAAAATAAATTTTAATTAATGAGCCGTGCCCCTGACAATCAGGTTTTTCCGCAAGGTTCATCAATCTAGCAGTGAAGCATCTACATTGTTGTTCTTATTGTTTTTTTTTATTTTTAAAATAAACAATCTTCTGTAATTGTAAAACCAGTAAAAATATTTTACGCGATAATGTTTAGAATTTTAATAATGTAAAAGCAACATAATGTATTCCGAAAATAGATTTAAAAAAAAATAAAAAGCTTCGGTAATCCCTTCTCGAAATTTTCATGCAGTAAACATCAGAGTAGTACTTTAAATACTCTATTAAAATATTATTTATTAATAAAATGTAAAGTAAAATATGAGAAAAAATCTATTAAAAGTAAATAAATAAATAAATATATACTCTAGAATAAATTGAAGATTGAATAATTTAGTTCGTTTCAGTTTATTTATAAATAAATTTTAAGTATAAAAGAATAAATATTTCGCATATTTTATTTTTTTTTNATTAAGATGCAATTTTTCAAATTAGAAAATTGGATAAAGTGAAAAAGATAACACATTTACTCTACATCACATAAATTGTCATAGCAAGCGCTGTTACAATCACACACACGAACATTCAGAAATTATGCCATGTGCCCCTGTTAATCACGCTTTTCCTGGTGATTGCGAGTCGAGCAGTAAAGGTTTTTATTCATTTTTTTCCCCTCCCTCCCTTCCTCCACCTTTTAATTAAAAATTAGTTAAGTAACGCCGTGTATTTTGTAAATACTCTAATTATTATATAATGACAGAAGAACTTAAGAAAGTTTACTTGAGAATAAAGAAAAACATTTGAAAAGTTGGGTTTAGCTAACGAAAGTCTGGAATAAATTCAAGGAGTTCAGTAAGTATTGAAGAAAGTAAGTCACATTTTGTTGAACGTATATTGCTTACAAGTAAAGTGCCTCTTCACATTTTTAGTTATCTACTGATTAGAAGCAGTAAACAGTTAATAAAATCTTGTTTAGGATCATTAAGTTTATTTTCTTAAAACGTTAAAGCTTATTAAAATAATTAAATAAATATAAAAAAAAATAATACAGAAAGAATATTTTACAATATTTCGAATTACTACTATAAAAATATATATATATTTTTAAATTTTCTATCGAACTTTCTGCTTTATTTCTAAGGGATTAATTAATTTTGATACGTAATAAATATTTTAAGATTAATTATAATTTATTAAAACCATTGCTATTCATATAAACATACATTCAAAACCACAAATTTTAATCCCATGAGGGAGAGATTCTCTTTGTGGGAAGTAACAGGATGCAATTTCCAATAAGAAAGAGAAGATGCATTCACTCATTATTGAAGTTCTATAACGAGCCACTAGAAATTTTACAATAAAATAAAGAATATTTTTAAAATCGGTCACGTCATGGAGTCATATACATATATTTTTTTTTCTTTTATATATACAATATACTTCAGAGCTTTGTATATATATATATAAATTTTCTCCAAGAATTTCTTGAGTAGAGAGAGAAATTTTATCGTATCAATAAGTAGGCGAGATATTTTAAAAATATTTACATTGTTTAAGCAGTTATACGAGACGTGTCATCGAATATTGTCAACGTTTTATGGCTTGGCACTTCCATTCGGTTAATTGTAGAGTCACCAGAGACGGAAGGAAATTGACTGACTGTAATTATATATACAATCATTTTGTAAATTCATTGCAGTCATCTCTGTTTATTACTTGTTTCGTAGGTTCAATATTCGAGAAGTAACACCTGGGAAATATAATGATTTCACGTTTCTGTAACGAATATCTCTCTATAATAATCTCTATCGCTTTGTTTTAGTTATAATAGAAATTTTCTGCTTTATACAACCGAAAAGGAAACGGTGACAACGTTTCGCTGATTGGTTTATTAAAAATTTTAAATTATTCGAATTTAATTCCTTCCAACGTATCCATCTGTTGATTATGTGGAACGATTTGAAGTAAATTTGATAATTTCTTCTCGTGTAAATTTTACAAGCGTTAGGACACACAAAATTGGTTATAAATTATTCAAATATTTCATATTAATTTAATTTATTTAAAAAAAATAATATATGTAAAATATAGTCGAATTTCTCTCACTTTATGTTTCGTTCCCATAATAGAGCTAAATAAAAGGCATTAAAGCAAATATGTAACACAAATTTAAATAGAAAAACACTTTATTATTCTTACCTCATCATAACACAAGTAGAAAACAGCACACATATCTCGATAAAGGTAAACGTTTAGTCAGTGTTATTGTCGTTACATCGAGGAAAATAATAACGTTAAAAAATGATAAATGGCACTAAATACAATTAATTAGAGTTAAAGCAAAACATGTGACATAAACGTAAGTTGAAAAATACTTTATTCCTTGACTAAGTTGAAGGATGAGCTGTCTGTTTAGGTTAGTCGATAGAAAGGTGTTTTTAAAGATAGCCATTTTTATAAGCATTGTAACTGATGGATTGAAATATAGAAGAAGAAACTAGAAGTTAGTTACGACAAGAAATGAAACAATAGGACACGTTAGATTAAGTTAAACTTTTCTTCCAGATATAATTGGAAGATTATCAGTTTAAAAAAAAAGGGGGGATACTAAAAGTTATTATCGGTTGTATACGAGTGGAAAAAAGAAGGAGCAAAGATTGCAAAGACTGCAAAGACAAGCAATGTTTCGATCGGTGGTGATGTGGGAGTCCTATCAGATATCTGTTATTGTGTATCTTGACATCTCAATTTAATTTCTGTCAATGGATATCGCAAACTTTATCCAGATATAGAGTTCTGATAGATGACTGAAAACTGTTGGTTCACATGCAACTGTTTACCTCCCACAGGATCTCGTAGAAGAGGATAATTGCTTATTTAAAATGATTGAAACTAAGATAAAACGTTCTTGGTAACTAAATTGGTTGTTACAGTGACAAATTTCAGCTGTGTTGTGATGAATCGTTAAGTGTGGCATACGAAAAATAAGTTTATTGTATTATTAAATTTGACCATAAACAATTTTAGGAAGAGAAGGAGGAGGAGGAGGAGGAGGAGGAAAATATCACTTGTTGATTAGGAGAATAATAATAATAAATCGGTAAATGATTGAGACTAAGACAAAACGTTCTTAGTATCTAAATTGGTTGTTACAGTGACAAATTTCAGCTGTGTTGTGATGAATTGTTAAGTATGGCCATACAGAAAATACTTTTCTAGTATTATTAAATCTGATCATAAACAATTTTTGATTAATGTATAGGTTTGAAGAGGAAGGAGGAGAAAGAGGAAGAAGAGGAAAAATATTGCTTGTTGATTAGGAGAATAATAATAAATCACTAATTGATTGAAACTAAGATAAAACGTTCTTAGTATCTAAATTGGTTGTTACAGTGACAAATCTCAGATGTGTCGTGATGAATTGCTAAGTGTGGAATACAGAAAATACGTTTCTAGTATTATTATATTTATATATTTTTTTCTTTTTCTTCTTCTTCTTCTTCCTCCTCCTCCTCCTCCTTCTCTCTTATCCTATGCACAAATAATGCACAAACAATTTTTGATTTATGCATAGGTTAAGAGAGTAGGAAGAGGATGAGGAAAAACAATCACTTGTTGATTAGGAGAATAATAATAAATCACTAATTCATTAAGCATTAGAAAAACTATGTGGATTATACAAATTAATCACTAAACTCAATCAGTATTTTGTTAATTAATTACTCAGTGGAGCTCAAAAAGCATTGATTAATTACTAAGGATGATGTAGGGGAGAGAAAAAAAAACAAATAAAAAAAANATCCACACCAAGAACCTATGCAATTTCTTTAATTATACACCTAAAATCACTTACATTAAGACTTTATAAACATTTTATTTAATAATAAACATATCAAATATGATTATTATTATACAAAATTTAAATATGGTAAGTATAAAACACCTTTCAAGTAATACACCTTTTCGGGTTTAATCAATAGATAAACATTATCTCAGAATATCTTAATGTAACACGTACATAAATAAAATCTCACATATCGCTAACACATTTACTATAAAATCGGATACATTAAGCTATATTCTACTACAGAAACGTTCCCGTACATTTCAAACTCGTTAGAATGTAAAATGAGTTTCATACATTCACAGAAAACTCGTAATTTAATCCCTTCCCCCTTTTAACTTATTATTGTATACGTTATACAAGAAAACTTAAACCCCTTAACTATATTTCTACTTATTTTATATCCATAATTTTCCCTCCTTTAATTATATTCTTGTGTATTTTATAACCATAACTTTAAATGAGTATAAAATGAGCAAGAATATAGTTAAAGTGGTGGTTATTTTATACTCTTGACTTAACTCTCTCCCCCCTCTTTAGCTCTACATATTTCTTCAGTTTATAAATTTCCATCTTTTGTATCTAACTTAAAATTACTGTATAAAATTTCAACATTTTAAAGATTTGTCAGTTTAACAGGTGCTGTACTTTCTCACCATTTATTATAGAAAATAATACGTGGCACTGTCATTAGTTTGTAAGAAAAATCAACTAACGTAACGTAAAAGTTTACATTAAATATATTTTATTATTAATATTTTAATAACGTATTTTATATATTTAAAAATATTATTATTAATAAATCTATAAAACGTAAGGAATAAATATGCAGGGTGAACATAATTACATTAGGTGTTAGGAGATCCCTACAGAAAAAACTATTGATTGAATCTCAAGTACATTTGGTATATACACAGCCAGGAGTATGCGATTTAGATTTCTAGAAGGAAATAAATGTTTACTTTAAAATTCGGCCGCTAGGGTAAATTTGACGCTGCCGTAATCTTAATGTGTATATTACGCACGGTTTCTAATACATTTAGGTTATGGAGACCCGAGCTAGCATTGGTGTTTCGTTGCTAGACGTGTTTAAAACAAGTAAGGCACTATCAGGCATTATAACTGCATAATGTCTGCACCAAATCTGTTCCTGACCTGATCAGGACCGTGTTAAAGAATTACGAAGGAACGTTTTGCGACATCTTTAATACCCAAAATTCGTTAGAAAACGTATCTAGTACCAGTCGACCCCCCTATAACACTGTTGATAATTCCGTTTTATATGAATTCCATGTTGTAAGAGTCACTTAGATTTTACAAATTTTATTATTTAATCACTTAAAATGTTGTAAAGTCACGAACCAAGTTGCAATTACAAACAAATATTGTATCATTACATCCCATTAAGATCAGTTGATAATTAATTTATTATTGGAAAAAAAACCCGTGTATAAGAAAGCTAGATTAGTGTCTAACATGTAAAACACTAAACACTAATCTAAAAGCCCCCATAAATGTAAAAGTCGTTAAAATTTGGAATATTTTAAGTATTAAAAAAAGAAAAAAATGTTCTTAATTACTTTTAGAAGTAGTAAAAATAATTTATGATGCATTAATTACGTTATAAACAGTTTGCAATAATGTTTTAATTGCAATTTATGAGGTAATCGAGGGGGGGTTTATATTCATTAGAAAATAGTTAATCGAATAATTAAAATTACGTAATTATTAATGATTTTTTCTAGTTATTATTTGATATTATTCTAGTCATTGATAAAGTTATTTTAATGTACAATTTATATTTCTTTTACTTCAATGCAATTAATTTAATTCTCTAGAGTACAATTTTTAACTTCTCCATTATCATTAATGCGAATGGTAAACGAAAACAACCATCAGTCTAAATTTATTTTTGACATTGATTAAAATTGCTATCATGGAGTCGTAAAAGTTGAAAACTTATATAATAATATTATANCAACTGATGTCAAATTGTTGATATCCAAGAAGATTTTGTTTTTATCGAACAATATCTTATACTTACATTACGACATCATTATCCACAGAGATAAATTTAGATAACATAGATTAGCGTATCTAATAGCTTGTGACTAAATAAAATTAAATATATAAATTCACTTTAATGTATTATCGATATAATGGATGAACTATAAAAAGTTTATTTTATAATCTTCATTTTATAATACCAAGTAAAAAATAAGAAAATTTCCTCGAATTTCAAACAGTTAAAATTCAAAATTTTATTTTTATAATTATTTTATTTTTGTGTAACATTTTTTAAAATTTTAATTTAGATGAAAATAAAAAAATTTAAAGTAATTACTGTATCTTAAATAATAATGATACAATACATTCATATTTATCCTAGAATTCTTCTTCTTTTGTTACACGATTTTTTTCGAATTTGCTGATTTTCTTCAATGTATGAGACGTTTATTTTGAAAGTGGGGAAAGTCCATTTTTGAAAAAAAAATTAAGGTTACAATAACAATAGATAAAGTTTAATATGATATTTTTATCTGTAAATAGTCTATAGTCGAAATAATTCAAAATCCTTAATATTTTGACAATAGAAGTTCTGATGACTAACGATATTATAAACATGTTTATTTTAAAAGTGGTGCAAGTTCATCCTGAATCGAAATTATTATGATAGCCGAATATTTTACTGTATAATTTAACTACGTTAAAATTTAGCAATACTAGCAACATGTAAAAACGCAAAAATTATGTAATATTCGGGTATTTTCCATTCGATTCAAATAGTGTACATAAGTTATAGGAGTGTAAAAGTCATTGAAAATTCTCGATTTATCATCACAACAGATAAATAAATTTTTGGAAATATAATTATTTTCTTTGTATAAATAAACTAGACCAATTATATAAAAAAAAATATAAGGACACACTAGATTTATTAACAGATTTGCTTCCAGTTTATCATGTAAACCCTAACTAAAACTGAAAAGGCTATTAAAAATAAGGCTGATTGAATTGAAATATTATCCGTTAACGTTTACAATAATTCATTAATTTTGAGAGAGGTAAGTTAATTTGAATATCACAAAATCTTCAATTTCTTCAGCCAATAATCGATAAACACTATTGGATAATAAATTTACATTACCTAGCATCACAAAATACATAAATTTGTCTATTAAATACCAATATTTTTAAATCTATTGAAACGCAAGTCCTTAAATATCTCAAACAAGAAAAAATGGACTTACCTCACTTTCAAAATAAACGGCTCGTATGTTCATTGCTGTATTTATTCATAGTTTGGAAAGTAAATACCGTAATTTTAAGTTGCACTTTATAATGTGGATTGGGATCATTGAGAGATTTGAACACAATTTCAACATTTAAAATATATTATACTAGCAGACCCCGCCACGCGTTGTTGTGGCTCAAAATGTATCTATTATAAATGTATAACATTTCCCCCGTGGGGAATGGGAATTTTTCGAAAAATCCCTTCTTAGTGTACATTCTCTTGACGTACCCTATTAAAACGCAACCAAAAACGCAAAAAAACCGCATCTAAAATAGTATAATAGAAGCCAAGTTCTTCACAGTAAGCCTTAATCCTGTCCATCAAGAAATTAATTTCTTGAAAAATCTCTGTAAGTTATACTTCATAAATTGATTACTTTCATTCTGGCCCTATACGGATTATAGCTTATTATATATTTTGTATATTTTGTTTGTAGAATCAATTTAAAAATCTACAATTTTTAAACTTTAATGTCACAGTAAGACCCAGCTTAACGCGGCTGATACGTTCGTAGACGACAAAAAACTAAACTAAACAGCATTAAATGAAGTCGTTTTAACATAGAGTACATAGGAAAAGAGGAACACGCGACCAAAAAAAAAACAGATTTTATTTTAATTTTAAGTTACTTTTTGAAATAACAGTGAGAGGGAAAGGGAGAGAGAAAGCTTATTTCTTAAAGCTACTCTACATACTATATAAAGATTTATTATATATACAGTGTAGTAAGACAGATGGTATAGATAACGATTGAGAAATGGCATTTCCATTTACCTATTTCTGACGTAGAAAAATATCCAAACATTTGCGTAGATTTACTTGAAAAATTCTCTTTTTTGAATATCTTAATAATCCAACTTCCTTTACATAAAGATGGAGAAGAGAGGAAAAAATAATAATAATATATACAAGTTATACAGGTATATTTGCG
>NW_019387927.1:0-8544 GCF_000671375.1 Centruroides sculpturatus | reverse complement strand
TACCATTTGATTAGCCAATAGTCGCTGGCAGTTGTAAAAGATTGCGATATAATTAGCGTGGATAAAATAACAATCTTGAAGAAAAGTCCCGCTCCGGCATTCACGTATGATTTATAAACTGAAATTCCTGGTTTCTTAACTCCTTCATTGTCCCGTGGACTTTGGTTTTTTTCCGTTTCCTACATGAAATAATGTTTTAAAAAATATATTAGTTACTCGCTGAATTTTGCTTAAATCTAGAATAAATCTTTTCATTTGTTCTTTCGAACTATAAGAACCTAAAGGATAATTTCTTGATGTAAATATAAATTAAATGTGTTATCCTTATTTCATACAGACTAATGATAAATACTATTCACTCTGTTGAATATTATGTTTTTTTCTACTCCAAAATGAACAATTACAAAACAGAAGAATAAGAAATATACCTGAATAAAACATTATCATTGACAATTGAAGAATAAGAACACTGTAAACATAAGTTTTCTCTATAATTCTTAACTCCTAACATTCTTTTTGTATTCCTTCCTTAACTGAACAGAGTTGGCGGAGCTGGTAAACACTCGATATAACAAGAAAAAGTCTCTGAAGATTTAACTGTTTCAAATTGTTAATAAGACTTTTATTTCTTAACATTTATTTTTACATGTTTTACGTAGTATGTCCTAACAAGCGTTAACTTTCAGACGTTAGCGGACATGATGAAAAAGACAAGTGATATAATGCAAATTAATATTTGTTTGTGATATCTCATAAAATTTCTTATATATCCCAAGGTTGTCGCTCTTGTAGTTGAATTTCTCAGATACCAACCAACCTTTGTACTTTCACAAATGTTTACAGTTTGTATCTTGGTAATCAAACTTTTATAGAGTTGGACAGTTTGAAATGCAGTGGTGATTGTTCCGCTAACCAGTCTTTCTAATAAGCCCAGCTCATACACGCGACGGACAGAAATAAAATTGTGCATGTATATCTTTGGCATTTATGTTATTGGATCGAAATTGTCATCACTGAATAAAACGATATTGTTTTTAAAATATGTTTTTATATTGAATAATATATCTATTTTTTGCCAAATAAAAGTTTCCACAAACTTTGTGTAAAAGACATGTTCAGGTTAATCCTGGTCCATACTTATATGATCAAAGACTGCAGCCAGAATTCGCTTTTTCTAGCATAGTACAGACAGGCGTTGTCGTGCTGGAAATTACAGGCTCGTGTTTGAAAAAGTTTACGTTTTGTTTTGTGTAGATATTGCCGAAGAATCATATATATATTAATCTATTCGATTTCACAGCTCCATCGAAGAAAACAAATCTCTAACTTTCTATGTGCCCATTCACTTAAGAATGTGGATTCTGGACTCGTCGATAATAACATGGTAAATTATTAACCCTGTGGTGAATGACCTGGGCCTGACAGACCCAGCGCGACTAACTACGTAACATTTTTATGCAAAAAATTTGGAACTGTATGATAAGAAAAACAAGAAGCAAATATACTTATAAAAATTTTATTAATACACAAGATTACATATTATGTTTTTTTTCCACTACTTTTTAAAACTTTTATTCAACACACAATAAAATTCATTTGATTATTATTTTTTTATTTATTTGTTTATGGAGCATTCACAAACAAACTGTGAATGCTGTAAACAGATGTAGATTTTGCACTTGTTACAGGTATATTCAGTTTTCCTGTCTTTCCAATATCTACATCGGGCTCTTTTTCTGTTTAGAAATGCAATGCAATAAAAATAAGAATTTTTCCGCAAATGTGGCGCTGGGTCTCGGAGACCCAGGGCATTCAACGCAGGGTTAATTTTTTTACCTATATATCCTTTAGATATACGGTCTGATGAATAAACAAGAATTAGTGTTTCGTCTGACCTTCCTATTTTCTTNTCTACAACCTGTATTTACATCTTCACACCATGCATTCAGATTTCGAATTATTATATATTCTTTTGGCAAGTTTGTGAAATCTGATATATAAACTTCCTGATTTAAAAAATACTTCAAAAGAACTGTAGATATGTAAAACAAACAGGTACTTATTTTCGTAAATCTTTCCCTGGATACTGCTTCTCTTTTTTCGAAAACATTTTATAATTCATTGGAGTGTATACAGACTTATGTACAAATCTCGCGCGATACTTGCATTGAGGAACCCATTCTTTACACTTCAGGGCAATTAATTTTCTGATTGGTTTCAGTACCGTCTAATCTTTTTCCATTTTATATAAATTTTAATATGAACCGCTAAAAGTGACTGCCTTTTATATGCAGGAAGCGTGACGCAAGAAAAGATATTAGAAATCTTAGAAATTCGAATTTTTCAAAATTCTTTTCTGAACGAACTTCATTGCAGTCTGTTGCCAGAGGTTGCAAGATTTTCACAGCTGTGTATTCTAAACTAATGGAATCTATGGTAGTAAGTTATATAAATAAACTTGTTAATTTACAATACGAATTATTTGTAGCACTTCGTATAATATGTACGCAAGTTTACGTAAATTTCTGAAAGTTTAGATGAGAAAAAGGTGCATTCCAAGTGGGGTTGTACATAAATTCAGATTTGTTGTTATATTTTCAATTTAAATATATAGTTTATCTGTATGCTTCTATTAAACGAACTTCATTTGATTCTTAATCCAGCAACATAATAATTCCTAAATTTTTAAATTGAATGAAAAACCCGTATAAGAACAGTATTGAAATTATTAAAATATTTCCTTTCAACTTTTAAAGTAAGTGACAAATTTGACAATTATTTTAAATCTGAAGTAATAAATTGCCGTTTATTTAAAATATCCCGCAGTAAAACTCAAATTCTTTGTGACTGATTAAAATGGGCCGATGAGCTACCTCTAAAAATACTACATCCATAGAAGAATTGAAATGCCTGAGATGTTGACTGATTGGTCGCTGACAATCACATGTGACAGAAAATCTTCATCTTGAGAGATGACTTTTTTAGCCTAAACGTGGTAAGACAAAACATTTAAATATATTCAATCCAGGCATTTTCATGGCAGAACTACGCATGATCTTTTTGTACACATGTGTTCAGAAAATTACAGTTGAGCTAAGAAAACGTCAAGCAACTTTTTCTCTTCGATGTACTATACAATCTGTTAAGAAATTACTAGACTATTACAATTTTCCAGCTTTTCAAAACTAACAATGTTTAAGAGTCAATTATTATTTTTGACAAAGTAAATACAATAAATAAACACATTTTGTACAATCAGTTCAACAAACTTAACTTTACTTATTAGCTTTACAAAAGTAAAATTTATTCTACAGAAGATCCGATCGATCTTTCCAGAATCGAGAATGTGAAATCACCAGAAACGAGAAGGGAGATTCTATTTCCATAGACTAATCGAGGGCCAGAAGGATAGGACTCAGCAAAGGAAGAAATCGAAAACAAAGAGACGAATGAAGTGGAGATGAACAGGAAGTTGCGGGCTCCCCAAAAAAGAGTTTGGAAAAAGAAGAAATTCATGCGGAGGAAAAAAGATTTGTCAAGTCGGTATTTTATGCAGTGAAATAGGTATACTTTCTCACGTGAAGGGCCCGAATTGCCGATTTCTTCAAAACTGACAGGCTACTGGCTCTTTTCAAAGCCACTTTTTTTGGTAAAAAGAAGTTAAATTGGATCATTTAAAATATTTATTTATCTACTTAATTTAAAAAAAAAAATTCATCGCATGTCAAGCATTTAAAAAGTATATTAATATAAATTTTGAAATGTTCCATTGGTTCTAACATTTATTCAACGAAGATGAAGAGAAAGCGTAAATTTTTGTAAATCAGAAATTAGTACTGTATTGTATTGATTTACATTTAAAATGATGGCTCTGCCATTTAAGGTTTGACGTTAATACAAATACGTCTATTGACGTCAGTATTACTGAATCATAAAGTATGTATTCATAAATTGTAGGAAATAAATTCATAATAGCAATTTATTCCTAGAATCGAATTATTATTTGTTATAATTAAAAATTCATGATGTACAAATCTTGGAGAAATCAATCCGAGAAATGAAAACTGCTGAACATCAGTTATTCCATTCTGAAAATTTTCAATCAAATAAATTTATAATAGCAATTTATTCCTAAAATCGCATTATATTTTCTTATAATTAAAAGTTCATCATGTACAAATCTTGGAGAAATCAATCCGAGAAATGAAAACTGCTGAACATCAGTTAATTCCATTCTGAAATTTTTCACTCAGATAATTACTTAATAAATAATTCTTACCTCATTACTCTTGTTTCTGTCTTTAATATCATCATTCGTATCACATTGAAAACTTCTAATTTCATTATCATCATCATTAAAAACCGCACTCTCTATATCAATGTTTTCAGAGACTTTTTCCTTTGGTAATATTCCTGTATTCATTTGTAAATTTTCCAATTGTTTAAAATTTCCAATAAATTCACATTTTCCCTAAAATATATTAATCGTGTATATAAATACAATTACTTCTATGTTTTTATATAAAAAAATATTGTATACCTGAGAATGTAAACAAATTTAAACTCGAAACGTTATCACTTGCTTACCAATTTTTACTGAATTTATCGGTAACAATTATCGAGGTTTGCGGCCGAAGTTTTTTCTCTAAAACGTGAACGCTGAACGTCGGTCTTGTAAGCGGCACTCGTCGTTCGCCGTCACGCTTTAGAGATGAAAACATCCTATAACTTATTACTCGCTATAGCTTATTACTGGTATGTTCACAAATGAACTTTTGAACTGGTAATGCAATTCCTATTCTGTATTTACTTCCGTACATAGAAAGAAAGACAATGTAGCTGTTTTCAAACTCACAACTGTACGGTAGATATAAATCACTAAACACCAGTTTTTCTTACAGATTTTTGCTTCACTCACAACTGGCCTCATGCAATTTCGCAAATTTTCAACACGTATCTACACTGAAATAACTAATTCTGCCGAAAATAGCCCTCCCGAAAATTTTTTTCGCGGCGCATAGTCGATTAATAGATTAAGATTGTCGTTGTTGCCGTAAAAAGTAATTTACAATACATAACTAATAAACAATTAATGTATTCACCTTCTTTAACGCTAAAATTCTACACGCAGAGTTTAAAAATTGTATTTGATGCGTAACTAAAATGCATATCTTGTCTTTCAAATATTCCATTATACACCTGAAACAGATTAAAAGTTAAAATGTATCGAAAAGTTCAAAAAGTATTATTTAAATAATTACTTTTCGAAGATATGTTTTGCCACTGGAACATCGACAGCACTCAGTGGATCATCCAGGAGGAAAATATCGGCATCGACATATAGCGTTCTGGAAAATATAAAAATGTATCACCATTAATGAATAAATAAAACCATTCTTGTTGTATCGTTTAATAGTGTTTTCTGTGTTATATATTACGAAGTAGAAGAGAGGGCGTCAAATAAAGTATAGAACATATAGCACACGATGTCCCTACTATCAGGTCACGAAATGACTAAAATAACTGGTTTATCTGATAACAGATAATATTTTATTTGTTTTACTTTGAACAAATACACCACGGAGAATTTAGAAAATATCAGTGAGAAGTGACACGATATACGTTTAGGGTGACACTTTTTATCAGGTTGTAATGACTAAAATCAGAACCAATATACTTATAAACAATATATGAATTTCATTAAAATGTATTTATTATTGCGGTATATTTGTCTTATTCCTATTAAAATTGTTCTTTTATATTTTCACACCTAGAAATATAATTTTAGGTAAGACCTGTCTTACCTTGCTAAATTAATTCTTGCCTTCTGCCCACCGCTCATTATCACTCCTTTTTCTCCTACGATTGTCAGATCTCCTTTAGGAAATAAGCTAATATCCTAAAAATAGTAAACATAAAAATACAACATAATTATGTTCAATGTAATGTGCATTGATAACTTTACTAAAATTAAACATAACTATTGATTTCTAAAAGTGTTTGACTTATAGACGGTGTTTTGATAGATAAATTTGTGTCTTTTGTATTCGAAGTCACTATTTCGGCTATTAATATTTAATTTTATGTCATGCCTCCTATAACCGCTTTTTATAAAAGTTCAAGTCTACAAAATCAACTTTTTTATTTAACTTTTTTATTAAAAAACTGCTTTTTTAGACTTGGAGAAATCACTTTTCGTCTAGAAACGAAGTAAAGACTCCAAAATATAGTTTTTAAAAGTAGAAATCATCATACCTTTTTTAATGCCGTTATATGCAAGATTTTTCTATATTTGTCTTCTTGATATTCTTCTCCAAACAAGATGTTTTCCCTGATAGTTGCGTTGAATACCCAAGCTTCTTGAGAAGCATACGAAATCTTTCCTTTCACGGACACTTTACCGGAAGTAATTGGAATCTCTCCCAACACGGACATTAGTAAAGACGACTGTCGAAATTAATGTCGTTTAATTATTGGTAACGTAATGTTTTGCATAAATAATGTAAGTACATAAACATTTTAAAAGTATTTACGTATTTGTGTAAAAATATTATCTCAATTATTAATTGCTTTCTTTAAAATCACATGTAATGTTAAAAGGTGATACAATATATTCTATGAATTCGTAACAGAAACTGTAACATCACATTCATGAATCCCTAAGATTTTATCTGCAAACAAACTTTCTTAGAATACATCAATTAAATTATAATAAAAGTTAAATTATGCGTGCAGAATATTTTTGCGACAACCTTAGACGTATTTATGAATAAATCTCTGATCTATTTAAATTGAAGATCAAATATGATTCTACGGTTGTGAATTTCATAACAACTAAAAAGGGTTAATAGAAACAGATTGCAGACATTTTTAAAAAAATAAATTGTTTAATGTTACACAATTAAAAATTATGCAATAAGAATAACTTTTATGTTATGAATAATTTCAGAAAATTTTCTAAGAGGTAAGTGAAGTGATAAAAATTTCGGTGTTAATAATTTTAGATAAAATATTCATGTCTAAATTGAATATGTTAGATGAACAAAAACTTTAACACGTAATTATACACTCCTACATAAGTGCACAGAATGTGTATTTTCTTTTCAAAAATTAAAATCAAATCAAAATAAAATTAGAAACAGATAAAATTATTTAAACAAGAGGTAAAAATATAAAATTTTGAGAATTTATTTTATTATAAATGAGAAAATGTAACCATTTATTTACTTCATTTTATTTATTTTTTAATCGATCTTAATATCATAAAGCGTATAATTTTAATTTAGAATTAAAAACAAGATATTTACCTTCCCTGATCCAACAGGACCAATAACAATTAATAATTCTCTCGACTGCATGTTTAGTGATATCCCATTTAATGTTGGTTCGAATTCCTTTTTTTTAAAAAAAAAGAAAGTTATTAAAATATACACAGCTAACGTTAAAAGTTATAAATAAGAAATATTAATAATAAACAATAAATTAATTAATTTATGATAATGTCTGAGCCAAACCAGAATATCACAGTGTCTTTCTGTCTATACGAGAAATGCGAAGTGCACTGAGCTTGAAGACAAAAGAAATTCGTGAGAACTTCTACGAAGGTATGATTCTAGAAAGGTAAATAAATAAAAATATCTAATAAAACCAAGGACAATGCTCATTGGGTACATACACAATGCCATAAAAGTATTATAGAAAGCATCTATCAGAAAGAAGAAAAGACTTCTTTGTGGCAATGTTCAGTACCAGGCCTGTACAATGAGAGGCAACCATTTTCTTCACCTGACTTGGCTTATATCAAAAAAAGACTTCCAGAAAAGTGCGAAAGAACATTGAAAAATCCCAACACTAACTCAAGAAGAGTCAAATGTTGAGCAGGCATAAAGTTCTAACAAACACAACTGATTAAAAATATAGTAATTTTTCTTTTAGATCGCTTCTTGGTCGTTTGTGATAGATTTAACAGCAACCTGTAGGTCACAGACTTACTTTTTGCATTAAGATTTGCCATTTGTATGCCACCCATTTTTTAAAATATCGTGCTTTTTAATATGCATAATTCAACGGTATCTAAATTTTACTAATAAACACACTGATTAATGCTAACTAAAAATAATTATTCTATCTTTACCTGCACTGCCATAACAAAAATATGGTTTATTAAATTTATTCTCATTTTATTTAATTTAACACATCTGTGAGTTTTATATACGAGATCCCAGAATTTAGAAAATGATGAAATGTTTGTAGAATTCCAATGCGATCTGCAAAGAGAGAATTCTGCAATTATTTTCGTTGAAAAAAGCTTTTTCAATTTAGAAATCACACTCGTGATGAAAACCCGGAAATTCTCCTCGCGTTTAACTCATCGGTCGAGTATGAACCCTATACCAACAACCATTGTTCTAACTGTAGTGTTAGTTGTAGTGGTTTGGACCATACTGATCACAAAATTTATTTCAGATGTCGATTAAATTACAATTGCAAATAAAAATTTGTTGAATAGAATTATTTCAGATCACAAATCTTAATTTTGTTTTT
>NW_019387926.1:0-8551 GCF_000671375.1 Centruroides sculpturatus | reverse complement strand
TAAAATTGGCATTTTTAACCGTGCTTTTCCAGCTGTAAATGTTAAAATTGGCATTTTTAACCGTGCCTTTCCAATTTTAACAACTAAAACAAGTATTTTTCAATATGGTTTCATTGTAGCCACCAAGAAATTGTTACTTTCCTGTTGTGATATCCATTAAAGCTGTCATTTTTATAACGTAATATTTGTGTATTTTCTCGACTTTCCTCCTTTTTTTTCTCTGTAAATTATACTCTTTCTACTTTCTCAAGACCTTAATTTATAGTTGAAAATTAACTTCTATCTTGTCTTTCCTTTGAGATTCCTTCCTCATAATACAACTAAGAAGATTTCCTTCAAATTAAATTAATCCTATAACCAAATTTCTTCATATAATTAATTAATTTGAAGCTATAAAAGTTNATTCTTCACAAATACGTAACAATTTAACGTTATTTTAACTAGTTTTAAACCCCCGTATACGTCATTCATCGCGTGCGATTGAAAGAAACGTAAAAAGTGACGTCACAATAAATGAAATTTCCCTGTAAACAATACACTCCGATTGCTTTCTGTTCGCATGGTAACATAAAGGATCAAGTAAAATGATTACTTTTTAAAAAATTTCCTCAACAATAATAATAATAATAATAATAATAAGCAAGTGTGAACCGGGATCAGTACATTTTCTAGGACTGGTTCCTAGTATATTGTTAGATCTGCACCGAAAAAAAAGGGGTGTAAAATTCGTCATGGCACAGGCTACATTTGTCAGGTGAATGACCAGCTCTGGCTCTGGGTGTGCTCGTTTCTAACGATAGCTTCTGCACTATCTTGCGCTTGGCATAGTGGAAAAATGTTGAGAATATAACTCAATAACTTATCTACTTTTATAGTAATGTGTCGTCACTATATCATATCCGGTAAATTCGGCTAAAGTGAGAAAAAACAGAAGATATCCTGCAGCATGTATAACCGAATATACAAATATATAGCAAAGTTGAACAGAAAAAAAAAATAATAATAATAATAATTTTGGAAATGTATTAAAGTTGGACATAAATTTTAATTATTTTTAATGAAATTTTTCATTTTTCAGGCAATTTTTCGCAGGAAAATCGCGTTGAAAATGAAGGATTTTCGTAAGATCGTAGTAAAAAAAAAAAAACAATTAATTTTCGAGTAGCAACAACATTAAAAAATCATTTTAAGTGTAATTTCTTGCTTCCTTCGCAACAATAAATCCTCTTGAAAGAAGAAGAAGAAGAAGAAGAAGAAGAAGGGTAAAAAATCAAACGAGGAAATAATTAATCAAAGTGACAATTAATTAGCTTTGATTTGTCAATAGAATCGCTAATTCGTGTAGACTGTGCGAAAAGCAAAGAGCGCAAAAACTTAATTAATTGCCAGTGCAAATCTTTGATGTGGAAATATTAAACGGGCAGCAACAGAACAGGAAAAGAGAGAAAGGTGAAATGCAATTCAACACTACTCTTTTAAATTCTTACCAGATATATAATAAAACTAACTAAAAGATATAAAATTTCACACGAGTATATCTTGTACTTTTGTGTAAAAAAAACAATAAATGTTTAATTTTAATTTCTTTTTTTTTCTCGATTATTTATCAGAAATATTAAATAATTTACGAATATTTAACTCAAACATGAGAAAAATACCGTGTATAATACGCACTTTTTCTCTCTATTTCCTCCCCTCTCGTGTAATTCTTCTCTTATCTAATCTGACTTTGTTATATTTTGTCGTTCGTTAGTTATCTTCTGTACCCCATTTGTGTGTCTAATTCCGTCTCTTACTTCGTCTAATACACTACAAATTGTTAGAGAACGTTTTGTTTACAACTGTTTCCTCTTATATAATTGATTTTATGGAGAGTTGGCATAAGAAATAGCAAAGAACTGTTTACAATCTTAATTTAAGGAAAGCAAAAGGGGGGGTGGGAGAAAAAAAAAAGGTAATTACAGCCTAAAGAATTGAGAAAAAAACAATAATCAAAGCAGAAAAGTGAAGAGAAATAAACGAAAATAGAAAACATAATCTTGTTTCCTCGTGTAATAATGGCTATAATTCGAGGAAATAAACGGGAATTAAACATTATATTTTGAGGAAACAAGATTATGTTTTCTATATTTGCAGAAAAAAAAATTAAATTGAAAACGAAAAAGATATCCCATTAAAGTAAAACGATATTTTACTTAAAATTTAATGGAAACAAACCAATAGGAGATAGAAAAAAATGATAAATAATGAAGAACGATAAACATTTAATAAATAAATAAATAAATAAAATAACCGAAAATACTAATCGAGAAAGCCATTTATTATAAATGACTTCTAAAGAAATCATTTAAAATGGAAAAAATAAATAAATAAATAAATAAAATAACCGAAAATACTAATCGAGAAAGCCATTTATTATAAATGACTTCTAAAGAAATCATTTAAAATGGAAAAAATAAATAAATAAATAAATAACCGATGCAGTATATCCCCTGTCCATACAACCATCTCTCCTTTTGGCGCTCCACTCCCAAAAAAATTAAACAGATTTGTTGTGTCTTTGAGGGGGGATAGAAACGTCACTCCTCTCTTTCTCCCCTTAGTAAGAGTTAGAGTTGTCCGAAGATTTCATTAAGTCGCGAGCATGCCCGGAAGAGAGTGATGCGGAGGAGAATCCGGATGTTGGCTTCCTGATCGTGTGATGCACATAGGTCAACAACGTCATAAAGACGTTGCATGGAAGAAGGACGAATCAAACTGCTTCTTATATCCAAGATAATCCACTAAATTTATTGTTACGTAACATTTATTTTATGTGTTAACAATTGTTTATCCTTTTTTTTTAACCTTTAACACCAAATCGGGATTGGCGTTACGCTTCACTTTTAATCGTATTCTTCACAAATACGTAACAATTTAACGTTATTTTAACTAGTTTTAAACCCCCGTATACGTCATTCATCGCGTGCGATTGAAAGAAACGTAAAAAGTGACGTCACAATAAATGAAATTTCCCTGTAAACAATACACTCCGATTGCTTTCTGTTCGCATGGTAACATGACCTTTCCTCATCTTTTTCAAGCTTCGCCTCTCCTTCTTCCATCTCATTAGGTTATTTTCCCTTTTATTATTACCTCCCCCCCATTTTTCCCTAAAGTAAACCTTGCAGAAAGAGGAGGGGGAGGATAGAGAATCTTCGCGTGCGATCCCTTTGAAAGAACAACATCGAAATTGAATTGTTATCGTCTAGAAAAAAAATCCCCATCAATTCCTGGAAATTTCTCTAAGATCTACGCCATTAAACATGGCGGAGATATCGTTCTTTACCGTAGCGATGAATCGAGGAATGGCCAAGCTCCTGTAACACTATTTAATTATAATTAGAAGTTAATTAAGTTGTTAACGAGTAAATTTTAAACTCATTCCGAATGGGTAACAAGCTGTTAACTTTATCAGCTGCTTTATTTGTTAGTTTTTTTTTTATTTTTACTTCAGTTACGAACAGACTGACAGACGTACAGTACGAAGCGTTAGTTTTATGAGAATTATAACACGACGAAGGTTATATTTTAATCAATTTTTAATCTTCAAAGTAACAAATTACTCGGCAATGAATCTTCAAATTCACCTTTAAACCTTATAAAATTAACTTTAACAAGCGATAAAGATAATTGATGATAAACACGGAAAAATATCGAAATATGCAATGATAAAATAAAAAATGGGGGAGAAAAACTCACAGAAAAATCCCTAAAGGCAAGCGAATAATAAATAAAACAAGTAATAAAAAGTAAATTTATCATCAAAATTTGAATTTAAGAAAGGGAAATTTCTTGTTTTTTTTTCTTTCTTTCTTTCTTTTCTAGAAGAAAAAACACTACAAATATCAATGCTAAGAGGCTGAAGATTCTTCATTATTCTCCGGAATTTTCGGCAATTTTATGGCCAGACAAACAGATTTATGTTTATATAAGTAATAGCTTTAAGAAATTCTCTAGTTTTTTAACAGGAAACTATAAATTTCCTTCCATTCTTTTTCTTTTAAGTTTCTAACAACAGATTACTCCGCTTGTCTATACAAAGACCAAAGAACAAAGGCTTGCGAGTGGCACTAACCTAAAAAAGGCCTACTTTATTACCGAAATTTCCACAAAAAAACCCCCACAAAACAGTACAAAAAATGCCCCGGTGTTGCAGAAGTGGGGCAACTTACACTACCGAGGCATATAACACGACGTTTGATTTACAATATTTACACTTAATGTAAGGGGGGATCGAACACGATAAGTTATCGCTAACGAATGACTTTTTCGCTTGTTAGAGTCACTAGATAAAAGTCAAATTACGTAACCGTTCTGCATACCAAGTTTACCGTGAAGGCACCTTGATCGATGGAGAGGGGGGATGCCACAAGGAAAAAAAATAAGATAATTCTTGTCACTGCCGGCGGTTTATCGCAGTCTTCGAAACTGAACACACAACCAACTGCCAAATTAATCATTTGGAACGTGGTACAGATGTCCTTTTCGCGATTGCCCCCACTTCACGTCGCGTCGCGTCGCTTGCTGAATACACAACGCCATTTCTTTTTACTGTATTTAGGATTTTCGCCGTTTTTTAACCGTATTTGTGATGTATTAGTTAAAATTCGCCTTTTTAACAAATTTTTTACAATCGCCGAACATTAAAAAAGTATAAAATTATAAAATTGATCGTTAAAATCATGTTCGTTTGCGCGTCGCGCGAGGATTGTATAACAGCGACGCTAGTTGAATACATAACGACCATTTCTTTTTACTGTATTTGTGATTTTTGCGGTATTTTTTATTATATTTGTGATATTTTAGTTAAAATTTACGATTTTTAACAAAAATTCTTCGAAGCACCGAATATTAAAGGGGTTCCAGATCGTAAAACGGTCCATTAAAATTCGTGTTCGCTTGCACGTCGCGTCGCGTCGCGCGAGGTTTATATAACGGTGATGCTAATAATTTCTCGTGTTACTTCTCGCTTTACATGTTAATTCTCGAATACTGTATAGAACACTGCTCTAAAAACAAAAAAAATTTGCATGAGAAGTGGCAAATCGTCGCGACGCGCAACGACGCTTCCACTTCGCGTAAGGTACTGAACGACACGACGAAGAAAGCGTAGCGAAATAATAAAAGAAAGCAACTTAACAGAAGATATTCTCTTCAGAATGACTTCAAAAACAAGAAAAGAACAGGGAAAAAAATCCATATTTTCATACAAATCGGATGAGCGCGATGCTGGAAGCGCGAGCCAGAACTATAAAAAAAGAAACAAAGAAGACATCATAAAACAGAGAAAAGGAAGGGAAGAAAGTTAAAAATTCACTCACACAATTAAAATTGTATGGAAGAGGAAGAATAAGAAAGAATGTAGTTCCTTCGCAAAGGCATTTTACAAGCATCAAAATTTATTCTGCTCATATTAACAATTCTATTGCTATCGTATCAAATTCTTTCTCTTCATTCTTTCTTCAAGCTTTTCTATATAAGAATTAGGCTTAAGCTTGATGGAAATTCTTTCTACCGGAAATAATAAGTTACTTCTTCCGGTCCCTCGAGCTTCTACGTTATTTTCACGCAAGGAAAAAAGATTGGACTACAAGACGCCGTTGTAAATAAATGTTGCCTTGTCAATGCGTTTTAAAAAGATGAGAAAACAGTCGTAACATTTTTCCCCTTCTTCCTCTTCTTCAGCAGAATGTTACGCTTGAAATTTACAAACGTCGTAAATTTTTCTATTGTATAGTCCAGTTTACAGTAGAAGGAGCCCGAAAGGCGCAAACGTAACATGCACATCCCTAATTCTAAACCCGTGGCTGTTGAGGAAACGAAATCTTCTTCGGGAATTACACTCGAATCTCCCCAAAGTATAACTTTTCCTCGTTCATAACGTAAATTAAGTATTTGGGTATACAGTAGAACCTCGAAAACTCGGCTCTCGATAACCCGGCACTCCGGATAACTCGGCCACGCCCTGGCAGGGCAAAAAAATCCTTAGTTAATTAATTTTCATTATAGACAGCTTTATAAAAGTATAAAAGCTCTCATAAAGTATTTTTTCTGAGGTCTGTCTTATCAGGTAAATTACTGTACACAGTGTATTCATTAATTTTCATTTTCATGTAGTAAAGGCTCTATGCCTTCATAAAGTACGTACTTTTCCTTTGTTTAAGGGTATTTGGGCAGTTTATTCTCTGTTGTATTCTCAAGCAAACAATACATACAAGTACAGTACAGTATTTTCTGAGGAAACACGCATACTTATCCTTTTTTAACCCCATTCCCGATAACCCGGCATTTTCACAAACTCGGCCACCCTTCGGTCCACATTAGGCCGAGTTTTCGAGGTTCTACTGTATATATATATATTCTGCGCGTGTAAAGTATCTTTTACTGTATACTTTACAGGTCAGCGAGTGCAGTGGCGAGTAGTGAGGGAAAATGTTTTGAAATGGATATAAAACTCTGGACACTTGGTTGCGGGTTCGTGCCTCACCCAATGTACCAGCACTTAAAGAGTTTTCCGGGTTTTCTTCACGAGTCTAACAAATAAACAGGAAACTTTTCTGGGAGATTGAACTGTAAAATTCCAAAAAAATTACAAATGAAAATTACGAAAATTCTGAATTTTTTTGTTTTCTTCGTATCTTAACATTCATAAACAATTCAACCCCCCATATAAATACAAAAAAAAAATATATATATATTCGGCATTCTCATTATATTTTCATGTTGGAAAATGCATTATTATTTTTTCAATTCTTGAAGCAAAAATTTTTTTGATTCTTATAAATAAATCCGCATTTCTCCAGAGATGCGAGAAAGGAACTGAAAAGAAAATGTCACCGAGAAAAACAGAACAAAAGATCGCATCCGTGAAGCAAGAAAATTATAGATATTAGCATTTGTTCCACCCAATCTATTGCTTCTTCAATTCTAAAACTCTTTGCATCACTTAACAAGAAACAAATTTCTATATAGTTTCTCTCTATCATACTACTTTAAAAAACATCTATTCTTTTTTTAGATTTTATAACAATAATAATAATAATAATAATAATATCGTTTCTTCTAAAAATATCACGTCTAAAAATATCCCTTCCTGCCTTCGGGATATTTCAAAAATCATCTTAAAATGTGCAAATTTAAATTCATATTTAGAGATAAATTTATAACAAATTAATATAAAAAAAAAGGGATAAGAGTGGATGGAGTAAGGCAAAACAACACACTGTCAAGAGGATAGGGAAACTGATCCTTATTTAAGTATTATGTACACGAAAATTCCCTAAAACGTGCTTGTCAATTGGAGTTTTCACGTGCTCGTCAATAGTAGTGGGTTCGTACCTCTTCAACACGCTGGCACGTGGAGTTTTTCGTGTACGTGCTGACACGTGTTTTGCAGATTTACTTCGCATAGAACACTCACGTGGACAGCAAATTGGTGGGGAACGAACCCACGACTAACAATACCAGTGTTTTGTTATTTTTATTTTCGAATTTCTACAATTTTATTGCGATTACTTAACAAATTTTGCTTCATTTAACGAATTATACTCGACAACTGAACCAAAAAATAAAAAAATAAATTATTTTTACGAATCACATACCTTCCTTAAATCATTTATAACAATTAATTAAAGTAAATTATCAGATAATTCCCTTGGTATCTACAAATTTCGCTTCAGTTAGTCAATAAATCTCCAGAAATTCCTAGATAAAAATACATTTTTCCCTACAAATCCATTAAATTTTTTTTTAATTTAGAAATCTAGAATTCACGCTTCAGGAAACTTTCTTTCATATTCATTAGATGCTGTAACATTTACTGATTGTTCTTCACTCAAATCTACGAATCTTCTGCTTCAGCTGATGAGAAATAAATTTCGAAAGTTTATGTTAAATGAAGTAATTTACAACCGTTAAATTTATTTTCTAACAAAAAAACAAAATTAAATATGGAACAACCAAATTACTATTAAAATTCCAAAAAAGTTTTATCATCAGGAGAAACCGAAGTTGTGGCAATTGTTTCTTCCGCATCTATGAATCTAAAAACCACGGAAATTTTATTTAAATCGAATGATTTATGGTTAGAAATTCATTAAATTTACACTCATATCCAAAATATGCGATTGTAGACATGTAAAAATTAAAAAATATCAACACTAAAATAGGTGGGGAAAATGGATTGACGGGATAAGGCAGAGCAACAAATGGGTAATATCTGCAAAAAAAAAATGGGGCTTTCTATGGAAAAATCACCTCTGTTTAAGTGTTAGACAGGTGAAGAAAACTAGAAAACTCCACGTACTACCACGTTGATGAAGATCGAACCCATTACTAGTGGACCAACGTGATGGCACGTGGAGTTTTCAACTGTTTACTCAACAGTGTTCCACTGTTTACTGTTAAAAATCACCTCTGTTTAAGTGTTAGACAGGTGAATAAAACTGGAAAACTCCACGTACCACCACGTTGATGAGGATCGAACCCACTACTAGTGGACCAACGTGAT
>NW_019387925.1:0-8573 GCF_000671375.1 Centruroides sculpturatus | reverse complement strand
CATCACAGAATTTCGAGAATAAACCTCGACATATATATTTACATTATTTTTTTATTTCTTTTTTTGACACCTTTTCTTTCACAGGACATATATATTTATATGACCCTATACAATAAATATAGACTTTCTTATTACAATCCTCCTCGCTAAATATCCATAAAATAACATTTTCATTGGAACAAAATACAATAAATTTAAATTCCTTCAGTCATCACAGTTTCTCCAAAGCTATTAAATGTTATCTACAATCACAAAATGCAGCTTGGAAATCGATATCGAATGCTTAGAGTCCCTGAAGTGTGCTCTTTCCTGCACGACTCCTTGTTGCTACGGTGAAGCTACAAGTGCAGGCGTAACATCCATTAGCAAAAATCGTCGTCATGGCGGTTTTGAAAAAGAATACAGGGAAAATATTATTACAGTGGCAGAAAAAAAAGGTGACATTTCTAAGCGATAAAACAGTTGGATGTAATAAACTACCGTAACAAATGTAATATATATTATTTTTTTCCTTTGATAAGAAACAAATGGAGAGAGCAGAGAAATGATGATTGTGAATAAAGTTTTTACACTTCAGAGCATTAAAATGAAATTTATACATCAAATAAATCGTTGGAGATCTTTTTTATAAAAGGATTATGAAATGAAGGATTAGGTTTAAAGCTCATTAATGTAAAATGGAAACGTCTATTTATGTATCATTCGTATTTTCTAAAGGGTAGAATAGATAAATCTTATGGCTTTTATTACAAGTTTTATGGTCGTTAAAGTTCTGAAATCTGTACATTTCGTACTGTACAAGCCAGAATATAAAATTTTATTGAATAAATCTCTCTAATTCTTCGTAAGTTATGAATATCTTCCTGTTCATTTTAATTACTGCGGAGTGAAAAGACACGACATCTTTTTTGAAATCCTTATCAAACAATTTAGAAGACGCTTTCATACCACAATTAGTGACAAAATAGTTTACAAACTTACAAATATACAAACATATTCATCTAAAATATACACTGCACTTCATATAAATACAGTAAAATTGGTATATAACGATGTAGCGACGAAAAAAGTAACTTAATTTATCTATATTTAATAAACTAGATAAACTTTATAATATTAATGGACATCATAAACAAGTTTTACTGTATTTTAACAGTAAATATTCTTTTTTTATTTCCAAAAAAAAAGGAAATAAAAGATAGCAAATGGAAAACTTTCATAAAAACAGGATAAGATGGATGAGAATGATTCTAAGAAGATAGCATTAGGAGGAGATAGCTAACACCTCACTTTTGGACCCCTAGACGTTCCAAATACTCAATTGAAAGGAAGCTATAAACTTTATTATAAGTGAAATGGAACCATCCATACATATTCCTTTCCAAAACTGAAAATATATCGACATCTACGCGACCTTACAATAAATTATTCACAGTATAAAACTTTATAAACTTCCCATTTAAGCTATTTGATGTGCTCTCGAATGTGTTATAAATTAAATAAATTAAGAACCGTGATTATATTCATCACGGTTATTAGAATAAATTAATAATAAAATCACTAATTTCTTGTTCTTTCGACATAAATATCGTATAGAAAAAGCATTCTATTCCTCTGAATAATATTATTCCTTCCGTAAGATAATCAATAGAGTACTTTGAAGTAGATTTTCCACGTCACAATACCTTATAATAACTCATTTACTTCAGACTCCAAGCACCAGATGGATGATTTCAATGCTTGCAGCTGTTGTTTCCTATTGTCCAATGTGTAACTATAGTAACGTTCATGCTATATTATGGAAAGAATGTGAAATTTTCATATTTTGATAATTTATTTAGACCCAAAATTATGTAGATTTATAAGTCTACTTTCTACATAATTGCTCGACAATTTATCCAAAATTAACAAGGAATTTCGCGTGTTTATAAAATTAAATCGCGTGTAATTTAGAGAAAATTAAATAGAAATTTTTCTCCATTTTTTTAATTAAATATAGAAATTCCAGGCAAATTATCGAATTTTTTTAGCTTAAAAAGTTTATATAATTAACCTTTAAAAAAAGGACAAAGATTAAGTCAATATTTTTAAATATTTAAAATTATTTTCTATTGAAAAATGTGTAAATTTTGTAATTTTATATGATTTTTTTTTACAACTGGATGGCTTGATATAAACGTTTCAAGCTGAAATATTTGTGTATGAACTTGAAAAAATAATAGTAAATGAATGTAAGAAGGAATTTTTTATCTAGTTTAGACATAAATAATTTCTAATGTTAGCACATTACAAATAAAGGAAATAAATAAAATTTTTTTCTCGTATCAAATATCATATATATTAAATAAAAATGGGTGATAATGATGCGAGATTTTCTTCCCTTATCAAATTGATAATATATATTATTTTATCGAACGATAAGTTTGATTTTTTTCCTTAAATATTTGTTCGATTTAATGGCAATTTATGCTTATTAAAAACTGTAAAATTGATTAATAAGCTAATTAATATATGTGGTACCTCGGAACTCAAACGTTCCAGAAATCGAACAAGTTGAAATCCGAATTTCTTCGAGGAAATTTTCCCCAACTTTTTTTGGAATTTGAACACAAAAACGGCCATTCTGAAAGGTATATGATATTTGCACGTGACGCTGCAGTGTTACGAGATTGAGTTAATTTTAATTTTGGGCTAAAAATAATAAAAAATCCCTTGATACGAATTTGGGACACTTCTACCTACTGCATTATTTACACTACGTTTTAGTGTTTTTAATCCATTATTATGATTATTTTTCATTGTTTCATGCATTAATTAGGGCATTTAATTGTGTTATTTTAGCCTAAATTATGATTAAAATAAGCATTTGGGAACGGATTAATTGTTCCTTACGTGAAAAAAAATTGCTTCTGGAACTCGAAATGTTCTGGAGTTCGAGTTCCGAGGTATCACTGTAATTATTATTAAGGTAATTATTTAAGTTCTTATCTCATTACTCTTCGTTTCAAACCTAATTTTTTTTCATATTTTTATATAAATATTTATCTGAAAGACAAGCGGAGAAGATATACATTTATATATATATATAATTATTTTGTTTTTTGTTGTTATTATTTTTTTGTTTGTAAAAAAGTGATTTTATAGAAATTAAATTTTAAAGACTATTAATTATAAATTTCAACCGCTATCGGGTTTTTTTTCTACTGATTTTTTCCAGCTTCCACTGGTACAAGTCCCTGCACCTGACCACCAAGCGTGCATGTCTCTATAGACTTTTGGCTGTGGTGGGGCGTGTAACATTGCACATAATCTGCACCAAAAGTATGTGTTAACAAATTCTCCGGTTCCTTTCCATCGAAAATATTCATTGTAAAGTGTATCATTTTTATCTAAGATCATTAAATATTCGGCTAAGTCTTTGGGTGTATCAAAGTCTTCCACGTGGATGTACGAATGGTATGGTGCGCTCCTCCTGTAGTCTTCTGGCTTGGCTCCTAAGACAATTGGTATGACGTCACGCCTGAAAAAATTTAAAATAGATTTAATTTAATAAAATAATTAAAGATGTAAAAAGACATGGTTTAAAAAATCCAGCAGCGAGTTACTTAAGTTTTCCGGCAACAGTTGATGGCACCACCTCTTATGATATTTATAAAGCTTTTTATATTTTTAACTATTATAAAATGGTTAAAAGCTTAATTTTCAAGGTGAAGTGGGTTTTATAAAGAATTGTAAATGCTAATAACGAGTAAACTCGTCATTAATTCCGACTGTACTAGAAGTACACATGGTCTTCTTTATCTCCTCACTCCGTCGACCTTTAACAACCAAAATTTAATTGAATCAATCCTCCTAATACATAAACCACCCTGCCAAATTTCAGAAATTTTCCACAAAAAACGCAAGAGTTATTGAGCTTCAAAGAGGTTGAACAAAATCGTGCCCCCCCACACACTCACTAACTTCCATACATACAGAAAAATCCCCCCAATTTTTTTGCATTTCTCGACGTTTCAAGGACCTCTGAGTCCAAAAATGTAAAACTCTTGGGTGACCATTTGTTGACCGACTGCCATGCTTTCCCTCTTTTACATATAACAGCCGGAAAAGTAAAAAGTAGACAATCGCAGAAAGATCTTTGAAGTGCCAACCTCATTTACACTCACTCCCTCTTTAATTCTTAAGTTTAAGTTTATTGGATTTCAATTTGAAAAATTGTAGACCTATAAATTCCCACTAGCTGTCTGCCTGTCTGTCCTTCCTTAATCTCGAGAACGAAGTTAGATAGATGACAGGCATGACTCTATTGCTAACAGGAAAAGTATGATGTACAGGGGCAAGACTGCTAAAATAGAGAGCATTGTAACAATATCACAATAAGGTAATTGCTTGTTTTATCTTAATTTATTAAAAAATACATAATTATACAGTTAAAAAGTAAATAAAAGTGTCAAATTTGTTATACGGATTAAAGAATTTCAAGCTTTTACGTATACAGCTTATCTACTGTATATAAAATTGGAATTACGTTTGACGTTCTGTCTGCCCGTTTGTTCGAGTGTCACATGAGAATGGCTGAACCAATTTCTATCAAACTACGTACATATATTCAGGACAGTGTTAAAAAGGTTATAGGCTATTTTTCAATTAACGTCCGTCTGCCTGTCCGTTCGAACATTACGTTAAAACGGCCGTATCCTTCTCAAGCTATTTAGAATAAATTTAGATGCAAAATATTTTTTATATATACATAAAACCGGTACTTCAGCTAATGACTTATAAATTTAATTAGATTCTTAACAACGCTTAAAATCTACTTAAGTGTGATTAAGTATAATATATTCTAAATATACAAGCAGTAAATTTAGAATTTTTATTTATTATTATTATTATTATTATTATTATTTTAAAAATTAATTTCAATTGTAACTAATTAAGAAATAAAATATATAATGAGAAAATCGATAGAAGAAGAGAAATTTAAGGAAAAATATTTTTTTATTTCACTTTTTTCCTGCTATAAAATCTTAAGAAATGAGGTTTTCAAGAGTTTTGATTGTTCTGAAAGGATGCATTTGGCCAAACCATCTGAGACATTTCGTCTGATATATTTTGAACGAAGTTACTTTGACATTTCTTATCTGGTTAAAAGTGACATCTCCTTCTCGATTCTATTCATCGCTTTCCATATCAATTTCTACTCCCCTTTTTTGTTACAGCTTCACAAATTTTGATAAGAGATAAGTTCGAAAACTCATGAAGATATAACAACAAAAATAAAGTTTTTCAAGTTAAAAATTTTATTAAAAAACGTTTTAATATGTTGTAGAATTAAATTAGATTGTGAAAAAAAAATAAAATTTACAGTTTTGGAGCGGTTAGTAACTTTTAAAATTAATTTAACGAGCGATAAAGTCACCCACTGTACTGATAATACAATAAAATAAATAAATAAATATATTTATTATTCAAATAAGAAGTAAATATTAGTGAAAAATTTATCCCTCAAAATTCTTTTTTTCTTTTTATTTTGGACTAAAAAGTTAAGAAATGCAAAATTTAAAGATTTTTCCCTATATATATGTGCTTGTGTTTAGAGGGGCATAATTTTATTCACCCAATTTGAATTTGAAGCTTAATATAACTTCTGTTCCTATTGTAGAAAACTTCTGAAATTTTGCATAGAGGATTGAAAGTTAACGGCCTTCTTGCTATTAAATTTTGGTAGTTAAAGGTCAAGGGGGTGGGGAGATAGAAGAGGTCATAACTCGAGTTGGATCGTACTTAATGACGATTATACTTGTTATTAGCATTTCCAATAGTTTATAAAATTCATCTATACCCTAAAATTAAGCTTTTTTCATTTTATAATAATTAATAATATATAATTTTTAATAAACTCTGGTAACAAACGGAACCATACTCAATTTTAAGTATTCTCGCCGAGAAAGTTACGCAACTCGTTGCTGTATTTTTTAATAATTGAATCTAAAATTATATTTAAAATAAGCAATTTTAGAAAAAATCCTATAAAAAATGTAATTTTTTAACAATTTTTTCTAATGATTCGCTTTATTTTCAAACTTTTAACTACTTATTTCACAATTTTTTCCACTTTCAACAATAAAATAAAGAAGAAATTGCTATTAAAAGAGAACTAAAGCTTGTATTATGTTTAATGAAATGATTTAAAAGTAATTTTTTTTTCAATACAAGAATATTCTATTTAGATATTTGAAGTAAAAACACTCTGTCAAATTGATGAGGATGCTGGAGGGATGCTCTAAAATCCACTCATCCTACATTATCTTTTTATCATGGAATGAAGAGATGTGCTTTGTCCCTTTGGGAAAAAGAAAGAAAGTAAAAATTCTGATTGTTTCTAATCTTAATTTTTTTTTTAAATAATAAAATTCTATCNATTCAGTAAAACTTGTGTAAACCGGAATCTCACGTTACTGGTTTAGCAGGTTTTCGTTTTATTCAAGTCCGTTTTAGACAGGTTTTTTCTGTAGATAATAAAGGCTCTTTCGTTTAATAATAATATTTACTAAATAAATAGAAATGTATTATTGTTATAGCTATAATAATTTAATTATATTGACTGTTTGGAAAAGAAAATATCAGCTGAATTTTATTTTTAAAAATTATTAAATGTTATAAAAGTTGAAAATTCAATAAATTACAGTTGAAAAATATAATTTTTGAAGAAAAAAAGGAAAAAGTAAATAAAAAAATAAATATAAGAGGGGGAAAATCAATTCACAGTAAAAATATATATTTTTGCAACAAGATTCTTTTCTATTTTCATCTTATAAAAGATGGAATTCGGTATTTTCTCGACAAACATTTTATATATTTTTTTCCCTTCATTTTTTCTTGATTTTTTTTCGAAGCAAGAAGCTTGTTTCTTACTATTTATTTTCTATGCGCCGATATTTACACTAAGTAAAGATACTTCGAATAGGAGAGTTTTACAATTTCCAAATACAAATAAATCAAATATTTTAAAAACTTTTTGACGATAAAAAATTTTAAATTAAAACTTAAATTATCATTTTGTACAATAAAATTAAATTCAGATTAATTTTAAACCTAGTTTAAACGTTACTTAATTAGCGAATCCATTAATCCCTTGCCTGAAATTAATCTACAAAAAATAATAATAATAAAATTATGTAACAGAGTTGAGTAACTTTTCCGGACAAAATTTAACATTATACGTTGTGCCATCTGTTATGAGATTTTTTAAAAAAATTATATTATTAAATGACATCAATTTTATTTAAAAAATTGTAAAAACTAATGACACCATTGGATACGATAGAGATACGACACGTGACCGCCTCTGTCTCCCTACCCTCTCAACGTTTTATCACCAAAATTTAACAGCATCAGTATCCCTAATGTATAAACCTCCCTGCAAAATTTCAGAAATTTTCGATAAAAGGCACAGGAATTATTAAGTTTTAAAATGGGTGGACAAACATCCATACATACAGAAAAAAAAACCCTAAATTTTTTTAGCATTTCTTGACGTTTCGAAGTTCCCTGAATCGAAAACTGTAATATAAATTATTTCAGAAGTATTATTTATTTTATGTTTAGAAAATTTTGCAAATGATTCAATTCAAAGTTTATGATGAAAAATGTCGTAGAAGAAAGACGAAAAAATATTGAATTAATATCGATCGAGAAATTTAATATTTAAATTATTAAAAAAAGTCGAATTCATCTACATTTTCTGATTTATAAAATCGTCGATCTTAGTAACAGATGTCGAAATTAACTTCAATTCTTGGAGTATGTAAATATAATCAATGCGATTGAATGAACGAATACGAACAGTTTATATATATAAATTTTCAAGAAAAAAATATTAATTAGACAAAAATTTATTTTCCTTTATACTTTATGCAACTATTAATAATCCCTATTTACAATTAAATATAACCTTAAAATAATTAAACTTATATATATTATATTTCTACATCTTCCCACTTTGTATACTTCTCTCCTTACTTTTTATATATAATAACATCTTCACAATATCGGGCTACAATTTTTAATCGGCTTTTAATTTTAAAAACTCACGTGACTTACGGTTTGTATACAGTTAATCGGGGTTTCCTACCCCGAAGCTTTCAGTATCCGGTCTGGATTTTAGTGGTATATTGCCCCTGTAAATCATACTTTTCCCGATAACAATCGAGTCATGCCAGTCGTCTAACTCTGTTCTAGAGAAAATTTTAAATCGAAATCACGTGACTTCCGGTCCAGACTGCAGCTCAATAAAGTAAAGAACTCCTTACTTTATTCAGCTGTAGCATCTCCTTACTCTCTCTTTACTTTGCATATCTTTACTTCTTTTTAAGCATAATTAAATTTTCTAGCATCGAAAGGTTTAAACCATGACCTCGGACCTATTTTAATGGCAGAAATTGGTGTAATATAAACTTTATTTTGAAATGAAGTTGAAGTTGATGTTACTCATATTCTAGAATAAAATAGATCAGAGATCATAGCTTAAATTTTTTGATGCTAGAAAATTCAATTATATATATACAGTATAT
>NW_019387924.1:7516-8547 GCF_000671375.1 Centruroides sculpturatus | reverse complement strand
TGATTGGTTAGCTGTTATCTGAGCAAATTTCATTAAAATTTCAGTAGGTGAAAAATATAGTTTTTAAAAATTCTAATAAAGAACAATCAATGAAAAGATGAAAGAAAATGCTGCAATTTAAAATAATGCAGAGCAAATTAGTAATAATAAACATCTTTAAACATATGCTAATGGCACTTAACTTAATAAACCACTCATATATTCTGTATTCCATGAGAAATCAAGATTATTTTATACTTAGGTGTCAAATTTATTTTACTTTTTAAAGATTTGAAATTTTTCCAATAATCTACTCAATATTTCCTTTCAACTGTACTAAATTTATTCTTTAATTTTGAAAAGGGTTTGACTTATGGAACAATTTTTTCTTTGAAAACTGTCTTTTTTATTAAAAATAATTATGTTTGCTAATAACATTTAATTTTAAGTTATGCCTCTTATAACCGGTTTTTTACTGAAGACCAAGACCATAAAATCAACTTTTATAAACTATGCATTTAAGATGCTACACATCCCTCTTCAGGCTAAAAAATGTTTTAAAAAGTACAAAATTACAAATGAACAAGGTAAATTAGACAATTAAAGCCATCACTGATCTTTTTTACAATTATTGAAACCACACACACAGATACATAAGACTCTCTCACTATTCTACCTGTGTCTATAGCACAATCCCATTTACTGAAGCTGATATCATCCCATACGTCATCTGTTTCCATTCCTCTATTTAAATTTATTAATGTTTTATTATTATTCATTATCATTATATGCTCATTAAATTTTCTTAATTATTTTTTCTTTAGCTAATATTTTTACATTATTTTTATCAATGGTACAATTATATTTGTTACAATGGATAAACAAAGCATGGAGATTGTTTGTACTTTAATCTGATTGCCGATTTGTACGCTTTTACTCCAATTCTAAAAGTCTACCAGTTTCACCAATATAATACACTTTTCTATCACAAATACAATTTAACTTATAAACTATACCGGATATATTCAATTTTTCCATAGACAAGTGGCATG
>NW_019387924.1:0-3059 GCF_000671375.1 Centruroides sculpturatus | reverse complement strand
AAATGTGTTCAGTCAGAAAGAAAAACAATTAAAATAAATTTTTTAAATATGTAATAAGCTGCATCTCTTTCATTTTTAGAATGCTTCAGTGACCTTCCTTAAGCTAAATGCAAGAATCTAGCATCCTAAATGTGTACAAATATTATAGCATTTTAAAAATAAATATAATGTAAAGAAAAAATATTAAAATAATAAAATAAAAAACAAAAAGAGGAAAATAATTATTATGAGATGATGGTTAAATTACACTAGATTTACTCATAATAATTCTTTTGAGGCATTAATAATTTAATTGACATATTTTTAAAATTCTTTCAAATTGATAATACAGTATATAATAGATTTAAGTTATAAATTTAAAAGTGTATAAATTTACTAAAATATTTAACACTTTCCAGATAAGAATTAAATAGGATAAGATAGGAAAAATTAGATTAAACTTGCATGCTGATATATAGTCAAATCTCAGTTTTCAAATGACTCACTCACTTTTTGAACAAATCAGTTTACAAATAGATTTTCAAACTCATATTTATCCTGGTTAATGTACAATAACTCAGTTGCCAAACAAGCTACTCAGCAAGAGCCTACCACAGATTGGAGACACACAGATGGTCAACTCCCTATACTTTGTTGCGGTCATGAACTACTTCCTGTAAAGAGGTAAAAGGGCCGGAGCAATTGTGTAAGAGGAAAAGAAGAGACAAAAGAAAAACCCACACTTTTGGACTAGCTGTCTCGGCATTCGGACAGAAGAAGCTACACTCCATAATTTGTTACTACCTCGTATCACAAAGAAGTTATGTAAAATTGGAGTCAGTGATTTATCTGCTAATAAATGTTATGTTTTTATATTGTTACACCACGTCAATTTGTTATAATGGCAGTTGGGAACAACTCAACAACTTCTATGTTAAAGAAAGTTGACGACCCAACCAATCAACAACAGGACTACTGATTGAGAAGTTAGTGGTGTTGAGATTGCCTGCATCATTAAATAGGAATCATTGACAATGTTGCTATTTAAATTAGATTTCAATGAACATGCAGAACTACTACTGTTTTTTAGTACATGTCACAGTTGAATTTAAATCAAATTAATAAAAAACTGTATTAACTGACATTCACATAATATAAATGGCATCCAAGAATTCATTTTTAAAGGTGCTTAAGTCAAATTAAATAAAAATTTATTATTTATAATAAACTGCATTTGTAGACATTTTTAGCTGTATCTTAGCATAAGATACAGTTAAAAAAGTAAAAAACAGCTTTATTTTGGGGGTAAAGAACAGATTAATCCATTTTAAATTGTTTCTTATGGCAAAATTTGTTTTTATTTTAGAACAACTTTTAGGAATGAATTATATTTGAAAAGCAAGATTTGACTGTATTATATAATGCTAATTCATTTTATTCCTTAACTAAAGATACATTGTTTAGAATGCTACATGTAAAAAAAGAAAGCATAAGAAATTTAAACTAACTATAAATTTCTCAGAACAATATCAAAAATAAGTCAGCAACTTTCTAAACATTTTCACATGAATAAATTTATTTTAATATTAAAAGTTTTTTATGATACAGATTGGAAAGTCTAACCATGTAATGACAGTAGTTCATTAAAGTGAAAATTAAATTCTTAATATAATTGAAATATTTAATTTCTTCTTCTAATAAAATTTCCTTGATTGCATAACTCATTGTTATGGAAACAATAGTAAGAAAGGATACTTGCCACACACAAGAAATACAAATTGTTAATTATCCTATAACAAAATGATAATTTTAATATTTTTTGTCAGTTTCTCAATATCTATAAAATACTGTAATAAATTCAAGATTAAACAAGCAATTATTTATTGTAACATTAAAATTTGCTGCCCAGTATAATGGCAATCATATTTTTAATTTATTTAATTTCAAATGTATACTCTCCACCTCAAATTAGTTCTGTAGTATCTTTCCCCTGTATCTGTAAATCATACATTTCCGTTAATAATGGAGTCATGCCACTTGTCTATCTAACCTATCTAACTCCTTTTGGGGGAAAATTTATTAATTGAAATATCATCACTTCCAGTTTGCATCATAAATTCATATATAGTTAATCAGGGACTTCTTCCCCTAAGCTTTCCATATCTGGTCTTAAATTTCATTTATCTAACACTGTTTGAGATTAAAGAAAGGAGGACATAACAGTGGGAATTTATAGGTCTGCAATTTTTTCAAATTGCAACCCAAATATTTAATATGTCATTATAATAAAGGAATTTAATATTCTTACAAGAATGCTAAAAAATTAGATTAAACTTGCATGCTGATATATAGTCAAATCTCAGTTTTCAAATGACTCACTCACTTTTTGAACAAATCAGTTTACAAATAGATTTTCAAACTCATATTTATCCTGGTTAATGTACAATAACTCAGTTGCCAAACAAGCTACTCAGCAAGAGCCTACCACAGATTGGAGACACACAGATGGTCAACTCCCTATACTTTGTTGCGGTCATGAACTACTTCCTGTAAAGAGGTAAAAGGGCCGGAGCAATTGTGTAAGAGGAAAAGAAGAGACAAAAGAAAAACCCACACTTTTGGACTAGCTGTCTCGGCATTCGGACAGAAGAAGCTACACTCCATAATTTGTTACTACCTCGTATCACAAAGAAGTTATGTAAAATTGGAGTCAGTGATTTATCTGCTAATAAATGTTATGTTTTTATATTGTTACACCACGTCAATTTGTTATAATGGCAGTTGGGAACAACTCAACAACTTCTATGTTAAAGAAAGTTGACGACCCAACCAATCAACAACAGGACTACTGATTGAGAAGTTAGTGGTGTTGAGATTGCCTGCATCATTAAATAGGAATCATTGACAATGTTGCTATTTAAATTAGATTTCAATGAACATGCAGAACTACTACTGTTTTTTAGTACATGTCACAGTTGAATTTAAATCAAATTAATAAAAAACTGTATTAACTGACATTCACATAATATAAATGGCATCCAAGAATTCATTTTTAAAGGTGCTTAAGTCAAATTAAATAA
>NW_019387923.1:0-8614 GCF_000671375.1 Centruroides sculpturatus | reverse complement strand
AATTTTTCAAAATCTTACTGTTTTTATATCAAGCAATATGCTGGATTATATCAGGTTATATTATGGTTACATTTAATAATTAGATATAATGTTTTAATGTTGCTTTCAATTTTTTAGCATCACCTCAACAATCAACACCACAAGCATCATCTACTACAACAGGAGTTACGTATGGATCTAGTGTACCATCAAGAGGGGGTGTTCCTACACCTCCATCTTCTCATCTGTCTGCTATGAATCAAGTACAGTATATTGCAATTTAATTTTTTTTTGTTATAATCTAAGAATAAAATCATAATTTATTTTTAGCCAAATCCACCAAATGTTACTATTACCACAAAAACCACACAATCTCAGCAGTTAACAACACAGCATGTTGATAACATTAACAGACCAACAAGGGGCCAATCTCCTGTCCCTCTTGGTAATACATATTTTATTAAATTAAAATAGTTTAGTTTTTAAAATTGTGAATATTATTTAAATATATTTTTATTTTTATTTAGGATCTCGTATTTGGAATCAAGCAACAAATCCCTCATCTCCTGTATCAACTCCACCAACTACCAGTGTATTAGCAAATCAGCTGTCTGTTGCACCTGGTATTGCCAATGTTGGCCATCCATCTCAACAGAATGTTCAACTTTCAACTCTTGTATCACAATCTCAGTCTGGATTTGTCACATCTCAACCAGGTAATGATATTAATTATGTATTCTGTTACTTAAATAAATTTTATATTTTTTTATTATTTAATCACAAAATTTAGCTATTGGTAAACTCTCACACATTTCATTGTTTAATTAATCTTATTGTAACAGGAAAACTAATTTTCATTAAGTTACAATTTAAATAATTTTCTTCATATAAAATAAGATGCTTAAGTTTGTAATGTACTCTTCTTTTTCATAAAAAATATTGTAAACATCAACCAAGTAAGTTACATATTTAGTTTTTTAAGAATTACTGTATTATGTTTTTTTATATATTTATTTAGTTTATGCACACATCAATATATGGTTTTCTACAACAAACTGATAATGTCATAGCCCAAAATGCATGTCTGTTGAAAACAAAAAAAAAATGACTCTTTTTTAAAAAGTAGTTTTCCATTGTACGACAGATCTTTGAAGGAGATAATAGCTAATTATGACAGAACCACAGAAACTCCAGATAAAAAACAAACACATGCTTAAGTTTATTATATTTAATTTAATTGATTAAAGATCTGTAAATGATTGCNTGAACAAAGATTCCTTTTGTTTTTGCTTACAGAGATTCTGTGCTTTTTGAAGTTTCCTTTGATAGGTTCCTGCATTGTGTATTCTTTTTCAAATCAGCTCCATTCTTTGATCAACCTTTGACTGACTTGCTCAACTCATTGTATTTCCCACACTATAGTGACTCCAGCTTTGTCTCCTGGTACAATGACAAGGTTTAACATCATTTTTTGGATTGATAATCCTCTTGGTTTGAGGTTAACCAGGCCCAATCAGTGAACAACTATTATGTCTGTTTGCGAATCATGCTCTGCTGTCATACTACTTTGAAGATTCTTTTCTGTCATCGAGAACTCTTATGTTGAACTTTGGACTGTTCATTGAATGGATCTTGTCAACTTCAGACCAAGGAGATTAGCAGTCCAAAAACAATGTTTAATCCTTGTCATTGTACCAGGCAGCAAGACTGGTATAATGGATTCACCAGTGTGTAGGAAATAAAACAGATCAGACAAGTCAGTCAAGGTTAATCAAAGAATGGAACCGATCAGGTAAAACAGATTCAAGAAAGAACACACAAGCAGTGGTGATATTCAGCGGGTTTGCGCAGGTTCAGCCTAACCCATTGTTAACATTTTCAAAGTTTTCCGAAACCACTGTTAAACACGCGTAACATTTCTCAGTGGTTTTGTTTCTTTTTAAAAAAAATTTATTAAAATATACATATTATACTCTGTAACACTACTAAACTAGAGCCTTATACCCCATTCGCCTTGGTGCAACCTCCATCAACCATTTCAATCTCAACTGAAACAAGGTTTAATCGCGATCGACTCGAGAGTTCTTGAAACTAGGTCCAGTCATATGAGAGATCCCACAATCCCACGCATGCGAGAAAATACAAGATGGCTGTGGAACACGTGTCATGCTATTGACAGCGAAATAAAAAAGATATTGTATTTCGAGAGACGATGACATCTGTCTATTATTATAATAATACCTAATGATAAAATAAATGATTTTGAAAAGTTTTTTCTTGAGAAAAAGTCATAAGGAAAGCAATTAAACCTGCTTTCCATATGACTTTATCTGATTAAAAAAAAAGCCAATTTTTATGTTTATAAAATATTTTGAATGAAAAATATTAAAATATGTACAAAATAAATCATTTTGAACACTTTTTTTATTATTTATCAAAAAAATATAGTTCTGGCATAAACAATATTAAATTTTAACTGACTTAATTTTGCGAACGCATCTTTTTTATTTATATGGGTATCTTAAGGTCAGTTTTTGCACTAATGTTGCTAATGCACCATTTGAGCGAAAAGAAATTGTTAAGGAAAAATTTTCTGTTAGCAAATCCTTTGTTAAATATTTTGAATATCACCATTGCACACAACCAATATAGGGACTTATCAAAGAGGACTTCAAAAGGCACGGAACCTCTGTAAGAAGAAACAAAAGGAACCTTTGTAGAAAAGAACACAAGGAATCACCTCATGTCCTTGAGACATGGTTTTATATCTATTTTGATCTTTGCTTGCTCATATCAATTGGTCACTACGTGTCTCCAGGTATAACTCAAGACCAATTCAGACCATGGGAAAAGTCAACATTTAATTCAATACCAAATTCCAATCCTAACCAGAGACAGTTGATCTTAAGATTTATTTAACATTGTTTAAATCAGCTTCTCTATCATGTAAATGTTGAAGTTTTTGTCTCTGGTGATAATTTCTATTAAAATTTTTTTGATCAAACTTTTGGTTAAACTTTTTCTATAAATTGATACATAAATATTTCATTTGTTGTTACTTGATCAACTCTTACATAAAGTTATTTGTTAAAATCTGAATATTAACTGAAATTGAAAATTATTTTTTGGAATGGGTAGATAGTTTAACTAAATTTTAAATTTTATAACTCATCTTTAAGAATGGAAGCATTAAATTCTAGTACAAATAAAGATTTAAAATAAAATTTAGAATATTTTTGAATAAAAATTTGATTAATCTTAGGATGTGTTTGAAAATTGTATCTATCTTAAGTTAAGCTAGAATTTAATGATTTTACTCCTAAAAAATAGTTATAAAACTCAAAAGCTATTAAGATTACAAAGTATTTGTTTATTTGTGAAACTTCAATAAAATGAGTTTGTACATTTATAATTTGGAGTTTGGTTTCAATTATGGACATTAACCTTTAAAACACATTTTAAAAATATAAACGAAATTTAACAAATTTACATTAAATGTGAAAGAGGCAGAGTTTTGATATCTTCAGTAACAAGTTTTGAAGATCAATTTTAAAAGATTATTTAATTAATTCAACAAGTTTAGAAGTTTTTACTTTTATGAATAATGTAAACCTACTGATTATAATTGTCCTTATAGTTTAAGAAATAGATAAGAAATAAGAAATATAAATAGTTTTGATCAGGTATGTCAGATATCTCCTCCTACAGAACATATATAAATATATTATAGATATTTTCACATTGTTAATGACAATGTAAGTATTTATGAATTTAATATTAAAATAAAATTTTCCGTAGAGATTTATTATATTAGTAAATGCTATCTTAAACAAAGTTTTATTACAGTTATTTCTGTTTTATATATATATTATGATTTATTTTATATAAATTTGTCAGTTACATCTATTTAAGATTAAGTTTTATGCTTGAATCGAAATAGGGAGAAATTTTTATATTGTCCTCTCACTAGTTAAAACATTTTAAAAACCATGTTTTTAAGATGTTTAACCACTTGGAAAATGTTAATTTTTTATGAAATGTGCCAAGAAAGTTGTTGCCAAATCTAAATTCTAGTGGCATTTTTGCAAAAAAACTAGCAACAACTTTAAACCCTGTATTTTGGTCTGTCTTTCTGCTATCAAGTTTACTTGATGATTATAACATTTTGAGAATGTATTATTCAGATACATATACAAATGTACATTTACAAAGAAATTTCATGATTAAGATTCAGAATATTTTGAATTTTATACTTCAAGATTTTGAAATTTTATATTGCATGGAATAATTGTGGGATATGTTTTCAGCAATGATGTCAACTCAAAGTGGAAACGTTCGTACAGGACTTCCATCGGTGACATTGAGAATGGCAAATCCCTCTCCTGTAACAACAATGGCTGGTGTTGGAAACACAAACAATCTTACAGTACAAATTGGACAAATTCCCTCATTTACTCAACAACAAAATCAACAACAACAAACAACTATTGCAACAAGTATACCACAGCAAACTTTATCTGTCAGTATGCCATCAAAAGTAGTAAATGTAGCAGGATCACTTGTTACGTCTCAAGCAATTGTACCTATTGCAGCAAGTGTTTCATCTACTGTACAAGCTTCCCATACTGTTCCAGGAGCTTTACACTCAGCAATTGCAGGTCAAGCAGGACGTCCTCAAACCCAATCTGGAATGATGGTTGCAATGTCTAAGGAAAGGATGCAAATTTGGCAAGGATTTATAGAATTTCAAGAGAAGGGACTTTCTAGCGGAGGAAGTGCTAGTCGTGTATGTCACAACCTCCGCGGTACCATATCTTGCAATGTTGTAAATGGAGAGCCTGAAGTGTAAGTAATTTATATAAATTACACTATAATAACAATAAATGAAGAATGCACTTTAAAAGTTATTTTATTTAAAAATATTAAACACCCAATATATGCTATTTATTATAGTTTTGCTATTTCTTTCCATTATTCTTTGTTGTTTGTGTTTTTCATATATTAATTGGTAATAAATAATAATTATTTTTTCTTGTATAGAAATGCAGACAAATGGCCAAATAAGGTTGCAATGCAACTTCTACCCAGGCATCTCATCAGCACACCTAATGTAACAGCCATTTTAAAAAATGCAGCAAGACATATTTATGTGCATTTCCCACAAGATACAGAAGCGGTGCAAAAATTAACTAAATTTATGAGTTCAAATTGGGTAAACATTCTGATATATTAATTTTTAAACATAATATTGAAATATTTACTATATTGTTTAGTATAAAATATTTAAAATGATATTACAGATTGGTTGTATACAGTTTACTCCACCAAATGAATTACGTATCATGTTGATTCTGTATATGACTGATAAGCAGATTTACATTGGGGCCATTCCAAATGACCAAGATGGCTTTTTAGCAGTTATTCGTCAAATTTTTGAATCATACAGAAAACAACAAGCTGCAAAACAACAAAAAATGGTATTTCATTTGCTTTTTTTTTTTTACAAAAAAGTTTTAAATACAGTTTTTCTTTTTTTAATTATTTTTTTAAAGTTGACCCAACTGTCAGGTGGTGGTACAATACCAGGTTCTTCTACAATAGGATTATCAACAACAAATGCTTCTCCTCAGACTTTAATAATGAATCAAGTAAGATATTACTTAATTATATCAGGTACATCATTAGAAAATTTTTAGGATGGTCTAGTGGAATAAGAAACAACACACTTAAGTATGTTATCAAATAACATTTCATATTTTCAAGAAAACCTTCAATTGCCTACAACATACCTAATTTCATCCTTTTTGGATACAATATCCCAAATATATTTACAATCTCATCATTGTTGACATGAAAATTATAATAACAATGACTTAGGATCAGTCCTTAAGGTAACATTCAGTCATTGTTCTCATCAGCTCTCATTAGTTGCTGTCTTCTCAGCATGCTGGCTGATCTTTTGCATTCACATAATGTTCACAATCTTTTGCATTCAAGTGATGTGGGGAAACATATCTGGATTTCATGTTTTCATGATTGTGCAACTTCTTGTCAGCATTTTTGCCAATCCAGTTTTTTTATTGAAATATTAGAGAGGTTGTGGCCGACGTTTTCATCGCAAAAACGTGTATGTCGGACGTTCAGTGCCGCCTTCCTGTAAGCCTAGAAGTTTGACAATGGCGTTTGGAAGGTCAATGGAATCATGCTCGACGTATCAAACACCATTGTCAAACTTCTAGGCTTACAGGAAGATGGCACTGAATATCCGACGTACACGTTTTTGCGATGAAAATGTCGGCCGCAACCTCTCTATTTTGCTTTTAAGCTCAGAACTGGGCAGATCATCATAATACATGTTGATGAGTCTTCTGAGATGCAACCTCATATTTTTAAAAATCATAAAAAATTTAAATTTATCAAATATGCTTGAAAGTATCATATTAATAAATTATTACCAAATAGAAATAAATAATATATCTTACAAATTATATAATACTGTAAAAATATAAAAATACAAAACAATTTTAATATATATGTATATATTGGAAAACCTTGTGACTTAGGCTGGGTCACCATTCATTACATTATTAATTAAAATTTTATACAATAAAAACAAAATTTAACCTTAAAAATATTGTATTTTTATCATTAAAGAAGTATAAATGTCAGTTGGAGCCTTGCTTTATGATGTATTATAACAAGGCTTAAAAATGGATCTACAGACTCATTAGATCTCCCACTGACAATGTGCATGCTACATCATTTTAAAAATTTAAGTAATAATATAATGTGATTATCTTAGGCAAACCCTGCTAATATTGTAACAAGTACACAGCTGGGTGCAAGGCCAATGATGCAAGGTCCTGCCCAAAGAGCCGTTGTGCAAACAAATCAACAGCAACAACAACAACAAAATCAAGGCCAAGCTACTGTTGTGGCCCCTCTTAATCAACAGACTTCTCTTTCTCAACAACAAAGATTATCACAACTTGAAGCTGAAAGACAGCAGAATTTGGTAAAGTTAAACTATTTGTATAAACTTTTTTATTATTTCTTATTAATAAATTTTCTTGTATATTTTATTTACAGTTTTTATCTCTATATCTGTGTTAAAATTTCACTTTTTATATTTATTGTTTAACAGCTAAAAATTCAACAACTTCAACAAACACTTGAAGCTGCTCAGCAGAAAGAATTGCAATATAAAGCAGCTCAAGAACAACAGCAGCAACAACAGCAACAACAACAACAAGCTTTAATTGAACGACATAATTTACAACAGGTCTTTATTTTTAAAATTTTAAATCATTACATTATAAATTTAAACTGAAATTTCTATTTATTTATTTTTATCAATTTTTAAAATAAATTTGCAAAATTTAAAGTATTTTGATTTTCAGGCTGGACTAATGTATTATCCAAATTTAATACTTTCCTACTATCAATATTTTATTTTGTAATTTATTCAATTACTAGCAGATAAGCCCGTTGTTGCTCGGGCAAAAAGTAACGATATCGAAGATTAAGATTATTACATTATAGCCAATCTTACCCATTTTCTCAGAATGCAAGAATTAGGTTGCCCTGTTTCCAGACTAATTAGAAAATTTTTAGATGGGTCTAAAAATATGTTTGATTTCTTGCAAAAACGCAAAAAAACAGCATCTGCACCTGTAAATCTTGCACATTGCTTTCTCTTAACACTTCAATTGTTACATATCCACTTCCATTGTTAACACTTCCCCTGTGGGGAAGTGTATCAAAAAATCCCTTCTTAGTGTATGTTCTCATGACACACCCTAACTGTGTACCAAATTTCAACCTTCAACTCCTAACCGTTTGGGATCTGCATTTCTTATTATTATTCAGAGTGGCTATTTCAAAGGGCAATTTTGGCAACTAAAAATAATAATGTCAATGATATCAACTTTAATATTCAAAAGAAAATTCAGAACTGGCAAGAGCTCCTCCTCTTTTAAGTTTGGGCATTGTATAAAATATAAATCAAATCAACTTTTTATTAACAAATACACTAAGTACACTTTACACAGTTTTCACACTTTATTTTTGATTTATATTCAATCACTGTATCACTTTGACTACTCACACTTCACTGTTTGTTTTTATTCACTCACTGCACTATTTTGGAATTTTCACTTCTTTTTTGGTTCTTCCCTTCGTCACTGATAAGAAACTGACGTTCGAACTCATGATGGATCTTGCTTTATATACCCCCACCAATGGGTAGTCCCATCCATACAAAAAAGGCTTCGAATGGTCCACAATGTTCCAGAACATTCCACAACATTCGAGAGTGTTATGGAATGTTCCACAATGATCTGGGATGTTCCGGGGTGTTTTTAAAAGTTCCAGAACATACCGGAACATCCTGGAATGTTATGGAATGCTGTCGAATACTCTCGAATGTTCTGGAGTGTTCTAGGAATTTCTAGAGGTCAAAACTTCCAGCCCTTATATCTTCAACAGCACGCCCTTTAGGTAAAAACAGGAACCTTCTTCATGGATGGGGGATAGAGGGCTACCACACCATATAACTCCCTTGATCATACTGGGACTCGTTTTTGAGTTTTAGCGGCACGCACATTGTACACTTTCCTTTATAATATATATTGAT
>NW_019387922.1:0-9694 GCF_000671375.1 Centruroides sculpturatus | reverse complement strand
ATATTTTACCTATGAAAAAAAGAATAATAAATCCAATTTAAATAAGGATTTAACAGAATGTTTTTTAATTTTTGGAACCTAACCCCCCTTTTCGCACTAGTTCTTTGTTTCGTATAACACGGATTCGCATAACACGGCAATTTTTTGGAACGTAACTGCCGTGTTATAAGGGGGGTTACCTGTAGTTTTTTATTGGCTAGCTATTTTTATCGCGAGGAATGATTGTGCTATAAATTTTATGACAAGTCTTAATTAATTTTGCCAATTATAAAAGGTCGAGATAATGAAAAAATCTAGAATGAATTTCCAGAAAATCACAAAGCTCTGAACTGAATTTTTGAACTCGAATTCATTATTGAATAAGAAAAATATTCGTTTTTCGAATTACTTTTCTGTTTATTGTCTTTCTAAAAAGAATAAAGGGATTTATCAATTTCAATAATCATCATTTCAAAATTAATTTTAGAAACTAGACATTACAAGAATCTGTTGATACTAAAGATTTATTTTTTATATTCTTAAGTTCCCTCAGTGAGTGAAGAAAGACAATTTATTAAATGCATTTAGAAAATTCATGCTTCAATTGTTTCTCCTACATTTAAAATTTCATTTTGTAATTTATTTAAATTTTAAAAATTTTTATCTGAAATGTCAAGCAATCGATATCTAAGTTTTCTTATAAAATTTTTCAGAAAATAGTTCTTTAAAAGGATGAAAAATATCGATCTATAACTGATTTTTATATGTTGATTATTGATTATTTTTGTTATTTATAAAATGTATTTAATTTCTGTTTTTCAGTGAATTGTTTCTTAAATTTTAAAGGGAAGTTGAGGATTTATTTAAATATTTGAATTTCCTCGAAAACGACTTAAAGAATATGACAGTTCTATTTATAAATGAGACGAATCGATTTTCGATCGATTACATTTGATTTCGAATATTATTCAGAGGGAAAAGCTTTAGAAATTTGTAAAAATAGAAGAATTTAAAAGATTTATTACATTAAAAATCTTCAAAATCAAACCAGAAATTAAAATTATTACTTATAATTAATTATTCTATCGATCCTCTTATAAACAGAAGATTTTCTAGAACTAAACTGTTCAAATTCGTGAAACTTCTTCTAATTTAATTATTTATAAATAATTATCTTTCATTTACACGAAAAAGAAATACTCTTTAATATATTTTAATTTAAAATTCGAAAATGAATTATTTATAGATGAAATCTTCTAATCTAATAAACAACCTAAATAATGACATTATATAAGATATGAATAGCAAATACGTAAAAACTTTTTATATATACTCATTATAATTTAATTGAAATATTTATAGTATATCCCTTTCAAAAATCATTTAAGTTCTTCTTAGAATTATTTATAAATTTATGAATTATTAAATTAATTAATAATAATCAATATTACATTAAACGATAAAAAATATGATTTTTATGATATAATATCCGTAAATTAATCCACGTCTGCTGTTATTTAATATTTTAATAGTAAAGACCAAATTCATTACGTAAAATATACTTGAATATAATAATCGATTTTCTTTATATATTTATTTATTATTAAATTCTATTCCATAGTTATATGAGAAATAAAAATGATTTTTAAAAATTAAAATAATATTTGATCTGAATAAAGTGAGTATAAAGTTCTTAAAATTATAAAATTGTGATTATGAATTTAAATATTTATCTTTTAATCGCAAGATTAAGATTATGATATGATTTTATCTTCTTTCATTTTTAATTGATCTAGTAAAAGCATTGATTTTTTAAATTATAATATTATAGACATTAGTTTAACCTTTTAATAATACGATATAGTTTAATGAATTTTATACTCATAGATGCTCTTATCTTGACTTCGGTTGTTTACATAATTATTTAATGTCGTATAAATTTATGGACTTGATTAACTTGCTTTTTTTTATAGAAGCTGAAATTTCAGATTATGGATATCTTAAAGATAATGAAAGAAAATTAGTTTTTTTTATAATGTATTGTTTGTACTGTTATCGACATTGTGAATTTCATTGTATTAATAAAACATCAGTAATTGCACCCATTTATTTATGTTCTTTTGAATTAAGAACATGCTATTTTACATTATAGATAATTTCAATATTTTATCTAAAGAACACTAATTTTGAATGAGCTTTGTGTTCTGATCGACGAATAAAAAAGGACAATTCAAAATCTAAGGAAATTTTAAATTGCAAATCGAGTGGACACAGTCAGAGGTAACTATTTTTAATAAAAAATTAAATATACACATCTATTTAATCATCATTTATCACAAAACAATAAAATAAACATTTTCTAGATATTTATGAATTAAAAGGCATTAAAAATTCAGTGTCTTCATATTTTGTCCTTCTCACACTTCAGGAACAACGAAGTTACACAGCGGACTAGATCTTTATTTACATATTTCTTTACTTAACTTAATTTTTCTATTACAGTAGACCCCCTATAACGCGGCGAAAAAATTGCGACAGTATTCGTATAAAAACGCTAAAAGAGACGCGTAAAACGCGGTGAAACGTCATCGTCGACTCGTGTCGCGACAGAATTGGTCGAATCTGTAGTAGACCAATAGTAGACGAGCAGCCGAACTACTTACACGCTACAGAGAGTTTAGACAGGTAAGTTGTGTTTACTATCGTCTGTACAGTATTATTATCGTCTGTACAATATTAACTTAATTTATTTTAACTTAATATAATTATATATATACTTTCCGCCGTCCAGCACCACGCTACAGAGAGTTTAGGCGAGTAAGTTAAGTTTACTATCGTCTGTACAGTATGTAAATTAGGTACCGTAAGTCTAATACAGCAATGTAATTTTATACATTTCTTATTTAACGGCCATAAAAATTATTTCTATTAATGATGTCTCCAAAGTTCAACGAATTTTTCGCAGAAAAATAACTTATCAAAAATCGCGGCCGCCGTTTGGTGCCCTGCTCCGCGACGAAAACAAGCTTAAGCAATGGCGTCGTCTAACGGTGCACACTCGGTAAGTAATCCTACAATTTTTTGTTTATAGCATAGTTTATATGGATTATTCTCAAAAAATTATACGTATTTTGGAAATGTTGAGTCGAATTAGTCTAGAATCGATTAATTTTATGGAAGATACCTTTCAAACACCCGTAGTCCATAAACTTCACACGTGTCGTGCTGTGATTGGCTCATGTATTTAAGGATTCCTACAACGCGAAGTTCTTATAAAGCGGAACGTATCTACCGAGTTATAGGGGGTCGACTGTATCTTTATTTAAATGTAATTATAAAATTACAGTTTATCCTCCATTATCTGGACCTCTATTATCCGGATTTTCGATTATCTGGATTGTTCAAAATAAACAAAAATTTTATGAATTTGCTGATTTGCACTTGGCGAATTACGACACTGTTTATGTACGTGACGGAATGCATAACTTATTTTGTTTCAACAACGTCTCACCCAGCACTGTGCTGGGTGAGACGTTGTTGTAAACTCTTAAATATATGGGTCGTAATATGGTTGTTGTAAACTCTTAAATATATGGGACTGGGTCGTAAACTCTTAAATATATTTTACGTAGTAATAAAAATATAACTTGACATACGTATTTATAAATAATTTATATTCAAATTACATCATTTTTATTGATATAACCAAGGGCGGCGTAAGGCATGGACGACGTGGGCCACCGCCTATGCCTCGAGGTCCGAAGGGCCTCGCGCCTCGAAGGTTTATGCATTACTTAAAAGCCGTGAAAGCGACGAAAAAATTTTACTCGTCATAAAACGATAAATAGTTTGTCAAATTTTTATTCATAAAAATGCAGTTTTAACTGCTTTTTATTTTATAAAATCCGTCTTCTTGNATCTTTGTTATATATAATAGAGGGAAAATATTGCGATCGGTCAAAAAATTACTGCCCAGGCAAAAACAAGTGAAATCCTTCAACAGTATTAAAGTTATAACTTTAATACTGCCGGAACAATAACAGGATATTAAGAGAGGAAAATTTGATTCACGTTTTACATTTATACGTTATATGCCATAAATGGTTTTCCACCCTTGCAATGTTTTATTAAAAACTTTGATTATCTTTTAATTGAAAACAACACTTTAAACTAAATGCATCAAAGTGAAAGAGTAAAAGCGAAAGTAAAAGTGAAAGTGTATTCAAGTGAATTACATTGTAAAAAACAAAATTTACTTACAGGAAGATATCAAAGACTGTTTTAATGACTTAGAACATCAACATGAAAGATACCGCACCAAAAGGGAACATGAAAAATAATTAAGGATTCATTTACTCCGTCTTACTGAAAGAACAAAATGTCTTCTTTGTCCTACCATATTTAATTCATTATTATAGGATTATTCAAACTGTTAGCACCACATACATACTCTTTCTTACTTTCAGAGTAATTGAGAAGATTAATAATAATAGTACACATTTTTTTGGTGCAAAAATGTTTGAATTTGTCAATAATGTTCTGTCATTGAAAATGTCATCGAGCATTAAGAAAGCTTGCGGCATTTCGGTTTCTGCTCAACTTTTGATAAGGAAGATGATCTTTCTTCTTAATTGGTGATAAAACAATAAATATTGTTTGTGAAGGAACAATTAATAAAACTTGCAAAAGACTTGTGAAAGTGAAATGGAATATAAACAGAAATGTGCTGTGGATTTCTGCATCTGAGCTGTTGTGGAAGATGATGATGATGCTCTATCTTTCTCCACCGAATCACCTCTATCACATCATGCGTGCCCACGAACTGCGTCTTGCATAATGACTAGGGTTTGCGTCCCGGGACGTCTTGTGTCTGGAAGTCCCGGGACTTTTTCTAAATTTAATTGTCTCGGGTCCCGGGACATTCAGGTCAAGACTCGAGACACGCTTATCGAAATTGTATTTTCGAAATTTTATTTTTAAAAGGTTAGCCGAGCGACGCTTCTTTTGTTCTTTCTCCTGTTTACAAATAAACAACGCAGGTGAGGGTAATTTACAAGGCCGTGTGACTTTTAATCTTACTCTGTTAAATGTTTGTTAAAATATTTGCACACTGGCCACCACAGCTCACAGTCGCAAAATACGGATTTTTTTTACTTCGAATTTAAATAAAACTACACTTATTGCTTTTGCGGAAGATCTGCATTACAGACTTTTTGAAAATATCCCTCGTATCCAAACGCCAGATTTGGAAATAATGGACGCCGAACCCAGTACCAGTAGCTATACAGTACACAACGAACCCGATGAGTCGTTTCAAAGTCAAACGGAACAGGCAATCAAAAAAATCGAAGAAAATGTACCCGAAATTTTTGCAAAAAGATCAAGAGCAGCATTAAAAAGGGAGTTCCAATTATTTGAAGAAACCGGAAAACGTACTGAAAGTTTGGAACTACTTTATAAAGCTTTAAACACAATAAAACCGACATCTGTTAAAAACTCCTTGTCCGGAGGCATTATTACAAAAATCAGATTGTCGGACAAACTGTAAATGCTCTAATGTTTTTCAATGCCTATTTTATTAAATCAGAAAAGATGCCTAATTGCTAGTTCATTATATTATTTATATGACTAATGAAACTAGGTGATGATTAATAACGATTAGTACGATTACTAAGTTGGTTTTATAATTTTAAGATTTTACTGCCAAAAAACGAATCTATGATTATAAGAATTAAACATACGAACTGTTTAGACTTTAATTAACGTTATAAATGTTAGGATTTGATTTTATGTTCAATAAATGTTGATTTTTACTAAAATTGCCTTTTTATTAACACATCTCGCCAAAAAAATGAACTCGATTCTAATTTTATTCCGACAAGTCTCGTGTCCCGGGACTTTGAGAATGTCGAGACTTCCCAAACCCTAATAATGACAACTAGTAAGAAGCACAAGCACTCTGAAATCCCATTTATTCCTCAAGACAATTGAAGTTCATCAAATAGTGAAGACTTTAGTGAATCAGAAAGTGATGAATTGAGAGCTTCTGAAAAAATTGACAGTTTATGAAATAACAAGAAATTTAAATTTCACGTCAACATAAAAGTATACAAAGATAAAAACTAAAGACTATGGCTGAATGTTCGTGATTTACATGACGAATTACGCATATATTGAAGAGCAGATATTTTTTTCTCTGCTGAAAAAATCAGGCACATCCTAAAATTTTACATGAAACGAATATCATAATATGAATACTGTAATATGAACAGACGTGGTTGTTCTACTAGAAGGATAGTTTGAGTTCTTTCTGGCAGGATCAGCAGATGAAATCCTCTGTACAAAAGTCCTACCGGACGCTCTTCTGGAAAGAGAGAAATTTAAAAATAAACCATTAAAGTTTGTGTGGCGAAAGGAAGAAACATGCAGATAACTCCATAAATATAACAGATAATTATTCTGTATACATATTACTTATTCATTTGATATATGTAATTCACGTTATTCGCATCGTATGTAATTTATAAATTAATTGTATGAAAATATTAAGTTAATAAATAATAAATTTGTAAATGTAAATAGTGTTGATTGCGTATTGAGTTAATATTTTTATATATTAACTCTAATAAAACAATATTCCTTTTTAATTCGAAAAAATAATAAATCATACTTAAATTTAATTAAAATTTTTGAAAAAAGCCTCAATTAAATTCTAGTTGTATAAAGGTACTCGTATTTCGAAGCATGTATTTATTAAATGATGAAAATCACAGTAAAATAATAAAAAAATTAGTAAATTTGGTTTTTTCTTTGTCAATGCAAGAAAAAAGAAAAAGCTAATATATTTTCTAAAGCTTTTATCAATCAAAAAGTTTCCATTGCTTTCTAGAGATTACAAAAATCGTTTAGTAAATAAAAGTGAAAAGTGTTCGAAATGACATTTTCTTCTATATAATAATAATAATTTTATTTTATTATTTATTTATTTATTTTTATTTTATTATTATTTTATTTACTGTCTACTGATTCTTTTAAAGAAAAATGTATTAATGTTCAACATATTAGCAACGACGGATATTAAATTACGTGTAACTTGATAAATGAAGAAAATCTGAAATATTTTTAATTAATAAATTCATTTATTAAGCCAACGCATTTATTTTCGAAAAATTACAATATTATAGCTTCATAGTAATAATAATTAAAATTTTTCTAAAATAATAAAATGTTTAAGAAACATATTGTTACTAAAATCCCATAATTTTTCATTTCCCAAAAAAAGGAAGAGAATTAAATTTCCTATAAACGCTGTAATTGGTTTAACGATTTGAAAATAAACAAAATATCAAGTTTTATATCTCCATTTTCTTGTTTATATAAAATAAAACCATTTCCTGATCAATTTCAGCTTCTAAGTGTTAAGGATTAAGTACTTATTTACAAAATAAGCTTTTCAAAAATAATTGAAAAATTTTTACTGCAATAAAAATCTGAATGTTTTAGATTAAACCTTAACATTTTTATTATTTATCTAAAATTTTTATTTCTATATTATTTTTTAGCAACGAAGCATTAAAAACATTGATGTTAATATCTGTATTTTAAAAAGTCCAGCAACGAGTTGCTTAACTTTCCCGGCAACATTTGGTAGCGTCATCTGTTCTCATATTTTATTTTTAAAATTTTATATTTGTAACTATTATAGAATGGGATAAAGCATAATTCTGTAGAAAGAGATGGGTTTTATAAAAATTTGTAAATGTTAGTAACGAGAGAAATCGTCATTAAATCTGTTCCCACTCGAAATATAACACACGACCTCCTTTATCTCCTAGTTTTTCTATCTTTAATCACCAAAATTTAATAGTATAAACAAACTCTCTAATAAACAAGCTTCTCTGAAAAATTTCAGAAATTTTCTATAAAAAGCACAGGAGTTATTGATATTAAACTTGAAAAAGGGTGAACAAAATTGTGCCCCCCAAATACATAACATACATACATACATACAGTAAATCCCCTATAACACAGGTTCATATAACACGGATTTGTATAACACGGCGAAAAAATTCCGATCGTGTTCGTATAACACGCTAAAAGAGACTCGTATAACACGGTAAAACGTCGCGCCGACTCGTTTCGCGACAGGATTGGTCGAATCTAGACCAATAGCGGATATTACACAAACCGTTGAGTTTAAACAAACAGCGGACATACTAAAAACCATTTGTTATTTAACGACCATAAAAATTATATTTATATTAATGATGTCTCCAATGTTTAGCGAATTTTTCGCAAAAAAAATAACTTATCAGGAAACACGTGCCCGCAGTTCGATGAGCCGCTCCGCGACGAAAACAAGCTTAAGCAATGGCGTCGTCAAACGGTGCACACTCTGTAAGTAATCCTACAATTTTTGTTTATAGCATAGTTTATGTGGATTATTCCCAAAAAAATTATACGTGATTTGGAAATGTTGAGTCAAATTAGTCTAGAATCGATTCATTTTATGGAAGAAAACCGTTCAAACAACCGTAGTCCGTCTGCACACGTGCCGGGCTGTGATTGGCTCATGTATTTAAGTGACTCGTCCAACGGAATTCATATAACACGGAACGTATCTACCGTGTTATGGGGGGTCTATTGTACACACACGAACATTCATACATACAGAAAAAACACATGAATTTTTTAGCATTTTTTTGCATATTCCTAAGCTTTCCATATGTGGTCTCGATTTTCTTCTTTATAACTTCGTTCTCGAGATTAATGAAGAACAGACAGACAGTCAGCGGACGACAGTGGGAATGTTTAGGTTTGCAATTTGAAATTTCCTATCCAATTAGAGCAAGTATAGTATCTTTTAATGGAGAATAAGAGTAGAAAACAATCTTATCACAGTATTTTTAATTCCTAAAGGATTTTCTAATCCTCTTACCTACAAGAAAACTAAAAACTGGAAACCAGAAACAAGAAAACCAACTAAAACCTGTAAAATAATATAACAAAAGTATTATTATTTAATTAATTTTTAATGAAATATCTTTAATTAAATTAATTACAATTTTAATTAAATATAATTCAGGTTTCTAATTAATGCGTAATAATTAAAGTACAAAATTAGATAAAATTTTTCTGAAATGCAAGAAGTAAAATACATTAAATTTAATTATTGAGCTGAAATTTTCAAACTGTAGAACTATAAATTTCCACTGAGTTGGGTCTGTTTGACTGTCCTTTAACCTCGAGAATGCAATTAGATTGATCAAAGTCGCGACCAGATATGGAAAGTTATGGACAGGTAGGGACGTTATTTCAATTCAAAATTTTCTCAGAACAGAGATAGACACAGTTATTCGTAATGAAAGTAAAGTTAGAATTTTTTATTTTTTTTATTTATTTTCTAACATTAATGAACTTTTTCAAAAAATTTAAATAGGTAATCAGCAAGGATTAGTTTAATAATAAAATAATAATAAAATAAAATTTACTCGTACAGTCGGAGAGAGGGTGGCTCAGAAATAAATTAACCGAAATATACTTCAAGATATAGCCTATAAATATATATTACCTTACACAATATATCAAGATAAAGTGACTGTTTGGCAACTCTATATATTGATTTTTAAAAGAATTACAGGCTTTGTTATTGTTTTCACCACTTTTTGAAGATGATAAACGATCTATATCACTAAAATCAATGATTTTTCAAAAA
>NW_019387921.1:0-8583 GCF_000671375.1 Centruroides sculpturatus | reverse complement strand
AGTCCCTAATTCGTGCTTGTGGGGTCTCCCCTCCCTTTTCTCGGTGCGGACTTACTTTTTTCCGCTCGGGAAGCGCAAGTGTGCGCGAGTTTTTCTACGGCGCTTTTCTTTCGTCAGTGAATTGGTTTTTCTTCTATTTTTAAGTTACTAAGGTGAATGGTGAGGAAACCTTCGTCCTAACAAAACATAAGCCCTAAACAAAAATAGAATAATAAGCAAAATAAAAATAAATAAAAATAACGTTCGGACTTGGTTCCTTACAAGTTTACATCATATTGTGTAATGTAAACATCAATATAATGTAAACAATATGTCCACTGTTGTCTGTCTATTTGTCTGTCCATCCTTCATTAATCTCAAGAACAGAATTATATAAAAATTGAGACTAGATATGGAAAAATCAAATTTATTTAATCATTTATATGTCTAGTAGCCTAAAATTAATGAATTACAATCATATAATTTTTATCAAATTACATAATTACAAAATTACATAATACAAGGTTAAAACATATTTATTCCTGCCGGTAGACAAGCACAAAATATGTTTTAAGCAGTTTTCAAGGGTGCCAAGTTTGAATATTTGGTCTGTTTTTTGCAAAATTTGATTGGTTGGCAGATTATTATTTGATATTTGACTGTGAAGGTTACAGTTTCTTAGAGTTAACATTAGGAAAAAATACGATATCTGAAAAAATTTAAGACATATTTTTAATTGGTGTCTACTTGACCAATGAAATTATGCCATTTTGTGTACTGTTGAAGTATGGCAATAAACATGACAGTGGTAGGTTGAAATAATCAAACTATGTGGTTTTCATTTTAATGTTTGTTATAGTATAGTATTTGATTTATATAACTACGAAGGTTATCTTAGGTAAGGATTTATCACACTAAGTGACCAATCTAACACATTTTAAAAATTCTTTATTCCTCTACTGTACACAATTTAAAGAATTTTTAAATTGTGTCATTAGATTGGTCACTTGGTGCAATAAACACTTAAGTAAGATAACTTTTGTAGTTATATAAAACAAATACTATAATATAATATAATAGAAGGGTTGGAAATATGAAATAATCTATTAAATTATTTTGTGCTTCTAATCTTAATCTGTGGTGTTATTTTTTGCTCGGGTAATGCCAGGCTCATTTTCTAGTTAATATACATTTAATATGATATTGAATATATTAATTGTTCAAGTAATAGTAGCTCAGTTTTTAAAAACATTATGAATTTTTTGATGTTATTTATAGTTTTGATTTGTATGATAATTTTTCTTTATTACTGTTATTTTTTATTCATTAATGATCAAAAAACAGCAACTGAGAAATGATAAGTGCCATTCAAGTATCAAAACACAATAGCATGCCTATCTCATTTACAATTTAAAAATCAAGATGAAAATCCATGCTTGTGAGGATAGAGGATATAAGAAAGTCTTAAAATTGTTTACGTATGAGAGAGGAAGTTTTAGTCAATATTTTTGAACTTTAGATTTTGTATGTGTTCTGAGATGTGTTGTTGATGTTAAGTATGTAAAACAAATCAAATCTGCAAAATAAATTCTACAATCTAGTCCAGGCCATTCATGAACTACATAAATGACTTGGTGATTTGTAGTCAAAAGAAACATAAATAAAAATATATAAAATCTATTATAAATATTCAGATGGAATATGCATAAACATTGTTGACTAAAACAATGATTAACTTATATTTGATAATAAATATCAGTTTTTTTTATTTTTAGTACTTTAGTTTTGCTTTTTTTTATATTATTATTATAAATTAAAAGTATTGATGTCCTNAGCCTTTAATATTTCAGTTTTTGAAACACTTATTTAACAAGATACTAATGAAAACTGATTTAAAAATTCATATCATAGCTTATACATGCTGCCTATATATATGTAGGCTATATATAATCTTTGTATCTTGTATAAACATTGTAACTAAATCATAAATATTTCTATATTATATTATATACACATACACACTAATGCACTCAATTTTTGGTGGTGCATGCTTATATACAAACATACATGTTTTAAAAAAAAAAATGTATATATTCAATTTGCTTTAAAATGCATATTAGAAAAAATTGAATATCGATTAGAATTTAGTGAATATTTTATGTTGATTTGAATTATTATTTTCAACATATTTATTCATAAGTAGCTTAAATTTAACAATTAAAATAAGTTATAAAATACACATTTTCTAAGTCAAATTTCTTAGTGAGTCCGCTCCCTTCAGTGTGTCAGTGCTACATACATGTACTGTACACACGAATTTGAAGAAACTACATAAAATCTTTACACTAATTCTTGTTGAATATATCTACGATGTTTACAAGTTAGATTTTCATAAGATAAATTTGATTTTTCCCTTCATCGTGTTACATTGGGGTGAAATGTTTTTCTCTGTAATTCACATATTAATTAAGCATTTGCGTAGCGCGTACATACTGTTAAAATTTTAAGTAAATTTCCAAATTTTCCCCAATTTTTATATAAAAATTTCTACTTGATATAAACCTTAACCTAAAATTTTCTATTAAAAATTTAACAACAAACCTTTTTAATATAGAAAAATTATAGCCTAAATTTATCACTGAAAAGTAACTGAATAGACTTGTCTAGTTATAAATTATGCATTCATTCTTTTATTCGGAATAAATCGAAGAAGCACGTGCCAATATTCACTCGCAAAATGTCACAGCCAGTGTAGCATTAAAAGGATGTGGAAAAGAATGAAGTCGGCTATCACTTTCCATTCAACTCTTATTGATAACAGCGGGTGGTAAAGCAAGATGAGGGCAAGCCCCGTGAGAACCACAGTTCTTCTAACCCCTGGCCTTTCATTGTTCTATATACTTCAATCCCATATGTTCCGTGACAATCGAGAATAAATGAAGTTCTCGTGTGAATGTTTATCAAATAGGGAGCTCACTCAATAAAAATCAAAGAGGCTCCGAAGCTTTCTAACAATAAATTGATGATGTATAGCATTCTTACAACAGAGTAACAGACTTGTTAATCGGATTATTATTTATGTTACTTCTATGCAATTAACTTTTATATACTTTTATGTAATTAAATACCTTATTTAATTTTTTAGTCGCATATTAAAATTATGACAAATATTTATATTTGTCATAATTAAATATGCGACTAAAATATAAATATATAAAATATTTATATTTATTATTATGTAAATTAATTTTTATATTTACTTATTTTATAGATTTGAATTCTGACGAAATGGAAAGATTGTTACATGCAATGATTAATATTAAACAGCCCATAAAAATTTGATTTAAAAATTGTAGCAAATTTTAAATATTGTAAAATTAATCATTTTATGCTTTTTTTGTAATAAGAATTTGCAATATTGTAAATGTTCATAAATAATTTGAAGTAAATAAATGTATTCTTTAGATAGTTAAATTTTGGTAATGTTTAATCTTTTATTACAATTGTTTATATTAATAAACCCATGTTAATATTAACTTTTCATAATCTGTAAATATATTTTATACATATTAATATTAGATAAAATTAATTTAATGTAATACGCATAAAACAAGTTTCTAAATTTAAATTTCAAAAATTCCATACACCTTTATTCAATCAAAATTGATTATTAACCTGTATATTTAAATCTTTGACTGACAGAATTCAAATATTTTAAATGTATATTATTCAAAGTATAATAAAATAATTTAGGCCTATATTATTATTATTAACATATTTTTGTTAGAAGCCGAACAATATTCAACGATAAAATTTTTATTTAATCACATTTATTTATGTTACTAATTACTATGCGGTATATATGTTTAAAATACATGCTTTCCACCTCAAATTAGTAGTGGCTTGCCCCTGTACAGTACATCATATTTTTCCTTTAACAATAGAGTAGTGCTGGTTATCTATCTAACTCCTTTCAGAGGAAAATTTTTGAATTGAAATAACGTGACTTTCAGTTTTCATCAGAAATTTGTATATAATTAGTTGGGGCATCCTGCCCCTAAGATTTCCATATCTGGTTTCATGTTTCATCTGTCTTACTCCGTTCTCGAGATTAAGGAAGGACGGACAGACTGATGACAAGGTTTGATAATGATCGCATATTGTCAGTCACATGAAAAGGTGAATAGCACAAAAAGAACTTAAGGCCTATTATCCGATGATGATGACAATAACTGTATACTGACTAGGTCCTAAAATTAATCAATCAATCATTCAAATATTAAATTTACTAAAATATTAAAATTATGACAAATATTTATATTTATTATTACTGTAACATATTATTTATGTAGATTTCTTTTTTAATACTTGTATAATATTAAAATATAATAAATTCAACTTACATTGCTTCTCCAAGTACTGGTTTAACAGGATAGCCATTTTTTATCATATACTTTTTAATAGTTCATGGAACTTATACTTTATTAATTTGGAAAATAAGTTTCATCAACTACGAATTCGGCAATATACCAATTTAGATGTTTTCATGACGTTCCACTTTGAACTTATGCCTTTTCCATATATTTGTCGGTATACCAGTATAACAATTGCATTTGTTGTTTTGTCAACCTCACCTCCATTTTGGATTTTTTCACTCTAAATCTAACTTCATTTTATGATTTTTTGTGAAACCTTTGAGAATATAGTACACCATATTCCTGCAGAATACTAACACCAACTTCAGACGTAGGCAAATTCTAAATATTAGATGAATAATCCATTGTCCACAAGTTCTCCCATCAACACAAATGCTCAAATCAAAGACTAATTTGCATATTAGCGCGTAATATTAAACACTGTATAATACGTTTTATTTCTTAAAATATAATTATTCTGATTTGATTAAAAATATATATATATATTTTAATATTATTGAAACATTAATTATATCTTTGATTTGTACAAAATTTACTTATGAGAATTAAATGAGACACACGCCGCGACGCGACATGCGAGAAAATAACTCAAAAGTATCAAATATTCATTATACATTAAACTTTTTCAATTCAATAAAAGGAGTTAATTAATTGATTTGCGAAATTAATTATGCTCGTTTAAATTAAGTAATCGCGTGAAATTCTCCATAGCATCGCGCGTCACGTCTCATCGCTAATGGTTATGAAGTAAATTTTTCGCTAATTATTAAAGTAGATAATTTTTAGCTAAATAAAGGAGAAAATTCATTTGTTGTTATTATTTTTTATGGATTGTAATTGAATTGAAATTCAATTAAACTACAGAAACTAGAACCTAATAGTTTCTGTATTGAGTAATATTAAATAATCTTATGAAATTCCTTAAGAGAAAACTAAATTTTCAAGATTAACATTAACATTACCAAAACTCAAATTTTTATTTATCAGATTCCAAATAAGGTTACGTTAACCCGGCGAAATTTTAAAATTAGAAACTATTAACATTACCCTATATATCTGTAGGCTATATAACTTTCTTTGAATTAGAACTAGTGAAACAACTTGGACAATTATGTATTATCAATCAGTTTAAATGTTTCATTTTCTAAGAAACAATTTTTTATTGATTTTTGTCTGTTCTGCAAATATCCGAACACAAGAATTTTTTAAACAAAATTAAAAATTCCAACGTAATCCTTAAATTTAATTCGCGTAATTCGTTTATTAGGCCTATTATATTTATTAAATAATATAACCTACTTTTAATAATATTTTAGAAGTAATAATAAAAAAATATAAACAAATAGTAGCGAGAATCAGCATTATTTATTTTATTTTTATTAATTATTATTAAACAAATATCCCCAAAAACATAATTTAAGAATGTTAATAATGGAAGTTTGAATATCCATAAATTATTTTTGTTTCGTATGAAATTCATAAAAAAATTTAATTAAATTTAATTTGTTAGAGATTTATATAATGAATAAATTATATTACAATTATCTCAACAATTCTTTTAAATTATTGAGATAATTGTATTTAACAATAGTCCATAGTGTATAACAATAACATTTAAAATGAGAATACTATTTACAGAAAGTGAGAGAAGAATTATTGGTTTTTGTTTATTATTTTTACATATTATTATGTGTTTCGTTTATTCTGTAATTCTACTTAATCGTCATAATCAAATCGAATACGTGGAAATGAATTCTCTCATTGGTTTAAACCTTGAAAATACAGAAATTTTCGCTACAATTCTAACACACATTAGCATTATTTTACATATATCCGGAGCTTTGATAAGTTCGAATTATAGTAACGCATGGAACAGATGGATATTTCTGAATTATTTCGGCTATTGGATCCTATTTTATTTGATGTTCTTCATGAGCGAAGTTGTGTTTTTACTTATACTAATATCTCACTTTTGGGAGTTGAAGCCTCCGTGGGAATTCGATATAATCCCATCAATGAAAAAATATAGATTATCTGAAGATATAAAAGTCATGTTAGATAAATTACAGATTAATTTGAAGTGTTGTGGTGGTAAAGGAATCGGAGATTGGATGGATATAGCTTGGATTCCTCGACAAGTTATTATTCAAAGAACTGGCATCGAGTAAGATATCTTGATACTAATTTTAACATTTAACTGTATTACTGTATTTATAAAATATATGTTTTCAGAAACAAGTTAACTGCAGAATGGGTACCTGAAAGTTGCTGTAATTTAACATTTGATGGTCCATGCTATCCAAAATTTGTTTTTAAAGAAAGAAAAGGAATAACGTACTATGATACTATAGAAATGTTCAATAGTAAAGGTTGTAATGATGTTTTACCTCAATATCTACTTCTTCTTACGAAGAAAATAATATGGTTTATAGTCGTAATAATGACAACCAAAAGTATTAGTGTGAAAATATATATTTGGAATAATTTAATATTTTATCTAGGTATTCGAGAAAGAATTGAATACACTCCAAGCTCTGGGCAACAGATACTTTTTCCAGAAGCACAGTTAGAATTATGTGATGCACCATGTACACCAGAAAAATTAACAACAAAAGTTACACTTTCAACACATCACATTGGAAAAGGATGTGATAGAGATACCTACTCAGTCGACTCTCAAAGGAAACTATGTGGTAAAAAACTTTTCTTGAATCTCTAAAAATCATTATTTTGTATTATTAAAATTTTTTATCTTAAATATATATACATTATTATAAAATAAAATTAATATATTATATAAAATTTATCAAAATCAAATTTTATTAACAGTCATTTTTATATTAAAATTAAATGTATGAAAAAGTTTGTATTATAAGTACTGTGTATTTAATTCATACTGTAATATTTATTTATGCATTTGTGTTTAATTTGTTTGTATATTGTTAAATTAATATCTGTCTATGTATTTATTATGAATTATATTATTTTAATTTTTAGGTGCAAGTTCAGATAGTATAGATTTACTTCCTTCTCCTGGTATTGGTGCTGAGTGGACAAGAGAATTACCAACTGATGAAGGCCATGAAAGTGATCAAATATATGAATTTGATGGAGTAACAAATGCTGTTGTTATTCCTGAATCAACCCTTAACCATAATTTAACCAACAACTTCACAGTTGCATTTTGGATGAAACATGAGCCTTTACCTGATCATAATAATTCACACATGAAGGAACATATTATCTGCAATGCTGATGATCATAGTAATAAATATTTATTATTTAAAAGAAATAAAAAATTTTATTAAAAAATTAAGTTACTAGATTTATTAAATACAAAATATATATTTTTAATTTTAGAAATGAACCGACACCACTATGCTATATTTGTAAGAAATTGTCGTTTAATATTGTTGCTTCGTCGTGAATTTTATCAAAAACGACCAATTGTATTTAGACCAGCAGAATGGCGCTGGAAGACAATTGAAGTTTGTGATAATCAATGGCATCATTACGCCATAAGTGTGAATTTTCCAGAGGTAAATATCCAAACAAGATTTAAATTTATTATTTAACAAATAGGACATTCTTTCATTTAGGATGGTCCTTTTAATAAATGTATTAATTATATCAAACACAAAATTAACATTTAATTGTTATTCATTAGTTATTTGATCTAAATAAAATCTAAACATAATAAAAAAAAATAAATGATAGTTTGTAGCAGTTATGCACAAAGTAAATAATAAAGAGGAAAGAAAGGAAGAAAATGTTTTTCTTTGAAAGGAAGAAGAAAATGATTTTATAACTCTTTCTGCCCTGTAGGAAGAGTTATTTAGATTTAACTTTAAATTGTTTAGATTGGATATAAATTATTATTTTTATGATAAAATTATGATAAAGTTATAATTACTCTTACATAGGTCGTATCAAAAATACTGAGCCACTTTCATGGGATCAAAGCCGCAATCACATTCTCCTTGTTGTTGCTTATGATTGTGGAATGAAAAGATCTAAGCCTACAACAGTTAATATTAAAGTTCATAGAGTTTGTCGACCTGGCTGGAAAGGTATGATTTAAATGCAATTTAAATTAGAAATTTTGAGTAATAATTAATAATATACAAAGTTTAAAATTTGCATATCTTTGATTTTTCGTAATACTATG
>NW_019387920.1:7625-11461 GCF_000671375.1 Centruroides sculpturatus | reverse complement strand
TTGCAGCTATTTAAAAAAAATACATAATTAACAATCAAAATTAGATAACATTCAATAACTCAGTTTTCAATTTCACATTTTTACAGATAATTTTATAATAATGATGCTATTTCCATCTTGCTCATTTATCAGCTAATTGATAAAGTTTTTGATTAAAACAGATAAAGTCTGTTAATTAGTAAATAAATTCTAGACTGTTATCTAGATTAATAAAAAAAAAATCTAACTTCTGAAAAAGATTTAAATATTTGTTTTTGAAAATGAGAAAAATGCATCAATTTATTACAGTCGACCCCCCTATAATTACGATTCCTATAAAACTACGAAAAAATTGTGACCGGTATCCGTAAGAAACAGTAAAAATTCCCTATAATTACCTCAAACGTCATCGGGCAGCCGAACTACTTTCCCGCCGTCCGTAGCGCCACGCTACGGACGGCGAGAAAGTATTAACTTCTTGTAACTTTGTTATAATTAAATATATAATTTCCGCCGTCTAACGTGGCACCACGCTACGGAGATTTTTACTGTAACTATCGTCTGTCAGTATGTAAATTAGGTACCGTAAGTCTAATACAGTACTGTAATTTTATACATTTCTTGTGAAAGAAACATTTCTTATTCAACGGTGATTAAAATTATTTATATTAATGATGTCTCCAAAGTTCAAGGAACTATTAGCAGAAAAATAAGTTATTAGAAATCGCCCGCGGTTTGCTGAGCTGTTCCGCGACGAAAACAATGTTGAGCAATGGCGATGTCGAATGGTGACACTCNTACTCCAAAGCCCTGATGCCACATGGTATACTGTACAAATTGTAAGTTTTGAGACCTTTTGACTTATTCACTATGGTGTCACAGTGCCACTTACTGCCCTAGTAGACATTTTTGTAACTAACTTTTTTGCTTTCATATAAAATTCCATCAACACAGAAGTCTCCATGTGAAATATAACATAATTCTGCTGATTAGTTCCCAAGTTATATCTTTTTGAAATGTAATCTTTAATTATGAACACCTTATATATAGCTTCTATTATAACTTTTATATATATATATATACACTGTATTATTATAATAATTTTAAACTTTTTCATTAAAAAACAATGTTCTCATCAGTAAATATAAATATTTTCTCCTTTTCATAGCTTAAAAACATTAATAACCTATTAATTTAATTATATCAAAATTGATACTTAATAAATTTATACTGTATTATTTCTTTTTTTGAAATATGCAGATCATTTACATATATCATTACATTTTTTTAATAATTGGATCAATTATTTTTCCAAACTCTAAAGTCTAAGGACTGAAGAGGGGTCATTAAGACCCAAAATGCATTTCCTTTAATAAAATATACATAAATCAACTATTCCTTGTGTGATGTGTTACTGAAGAAAGAAAGCCACTAGCTTTTAATTCTTTAACGTCTACAAAATACCAGTAATGGAAACCTAATTAAATAATTGTTTTTTAACGTTTGAATGTGCAATATAACTAAAGGAATAGGGAGTAACAAATATATTTTGTTATTCCTTACTCCTTGAAAAACCTCCAACTCCTCTTACTCCTACTCATACTCCTACTCCAAAGCCCTGATGCCACATGGTATACTGTACAAATTGTAAGTTTTGAGACCTTTTGACTTATTCACTATGGTGTCACAGTGCCACTTACTGCCCTAGTAGACATTTTTGTAACTAACTTTTTTGCTTTCATATAAAATTCCATCAACACAGAAGTCTCCATGTGAAATATAACATAATTCTGCTGATTAGTTCCCAAGTTATATCTTTTTGAAATGTAATCTTTAATTATGAACACCTTATATATAGCTTCTATTATAACTTTTATATATATATATATATACTCTATGTATTATTATAATAATTTTAAACTTTTTCATTAAAAAACAATGTTCTCATCAGTAAATATAAATATTTTCTCCTTTTCATAGCTTAAAAACATTAATAACCTATTAATTTAATTATATCAAAATTGATACTTAATAAATTTATACTGTATTATTTCTTTTTTTGAAATATGCAGATCATTTACATATATCATTACATTTTTTTAATAATTGGATCAATTATTTTTCCAAACTCTAAAGTCTAAGGACTGAAGAGGGGTCATTAAGACCCAAAATGCATTTCCTTTAATAAAATATACATAAATCAACTATTCCTTGTGTGATGTGTTACTGAAGAAAGAAAGCCACTAGCTTTTAATTCTTTAACGTCTACAAAATACCAGTAATGGAAACCTAATTAAATAATTGTTTTTTAACGTTTGAATGTGCAATATAACTAAAGGAATAGGGAGTAACAAATATATTTTGTTATTCCTTACTCCTTGAAAAACCTCCAACTCCTCTTACTCCTACTCATACTCCTACTCCAAAGCCCTGATGCCACATGGTATACTGTACAAATTGTAAGTTTTGAGACCTTTTGACTTATTCACTATGGTGTCACAGTGCCACTTACTGCCCTAGTAGACATTTTTGTAACTAACTTTTTTGCTTTCATATAAAATTCCATCAACACAGAAGTCTCCATGTGAAATATAACATAATTCTGCTGATTAGTTCCCAAGTTATATCTTTTTGAAATGTAATCTTTAATTATGAACACCTTATATATAGCTTCTATTATAACTTTTATATATATATATATACACTGTATTATTATAATAATTTTAAACTTTTTCATTAAAAAACAATGTTCTCATCAGTAAATATAAATATTTTCTCCTTTTCATAGCTTAAAAACATTAATAACCTATTAATTTAATTATATCAAAATTGATACTTAATAAATTTATACTGTATTATTTCTTTTTTTGAAATATGCAGATCATTTACATATATCATTACATTTTTTTAATAATTGGATCAATTATTTTTCCAAACTCTAAAGTCTAAGGACTGAAGAGGGGTCATTAAGACCCAAAATGCATTTCCTTTAATAAAATATACATAAATCAACTATTCCTTGTGTGATGTGTTACTGAAGAAAGAAAGCCACTAGCTTTTAATTCTTTAACGTCTACAAAATACCAGTAATGGAAACCTAATTAAATAATTGTTTTTTAACGTTTGAATGTGCAATATAACTAAAGGAATAGGGAGTAACAAATATATTTTGTTATTCCTTACTCCTTGAAAAACCTCCAACTCCTCTTACTCCTACTCATACTCCTACTCCAAAGCCCTGATGCCACATGGTATACTGTACAAATTGTAAGTTTTGAGACCTTTTGACTTATTCACTATGGTGTCACAGTGCCACTTACTGCCCTAGTAGACATTTTTGTAACTAACTTTTTTGCTTTCATATAAAATTCCATCAACACAGAAGTCTCCATGTGAAATATAACATAATTCTGCTGATTAGTTCCCAAGTTATATCTTTTTGAAATGTAATCTTTAATTATGAACACCTTATATATAGCTTCTATTATAACTTTTATATATATATATATACACTGTATTATTATAATAATTTTAAACTTTTTCATTAAAAAACAATGTTCTCATCAGTAAATATAAATATTTTCTCCTTTTCATAGCTTAAAAACATTAATAACCTATTAATTTAATTATATCAAAATTGATACTTAATAAATTTATACTGTATTATTTCTTTTTTTGAAATATGCAGATCATTTACATATATCATTACATTTTTTTAATAATTGGATCAATTATTTTTCCAAACTCTAAAGTCTAAGGACTGAAGAGGGGTCATTAAGACCCAAAATGCATTTCCTTTAATAAAATATACATAAATCAACTATTCCTTGTGTGATGTGTTACTGAAGAAAGAAAGC